>NC_088098.1:169392347-169695378 GCF_036370855.1 Dromaius novaehollandiae | reverse complement strand
TGGCAGGCTGTAAATGTACATGTGGCAAATTAGCATCTCAGCTGAATTGAAGTAAAAAAGAAACTAGAAAGTAAATTGAAAAAAGTAACTTTCCCTAGCTGAGTTCCGAATGTCAAGGTAAATATAATTCTGAAATTCCTTTGTTTTAGACTAAAAAAAAAAAAAAATCCATGCTTTCTTTTGCCTGTACAGTACAGACATAAGACAAAAAAAACACTTTTTTTCAAAGTCAAAAAATCTGTTTGAGAGAAGATAAAAAAGATACCCCAAAGGAGGCTGTTCCTCAAATGCCAGCCTAGCTACTAGCAACTGAGGACCAGCCTCAAAAGACTGTTTAAGAGCTTGAAACAGAAACTTTGAGAATATATTCATACCTCTGCTACAAAACAAATACACAAGCAAACATCTGTTCAGCAGGTGCCTAATCCTTCCATACAGCTCTGTATATTTCCCTACCATTTGGTCTAAATTTTGAGTAACCTAGCTACAGTATCTGCATAGCACTGAGCCAAGCATAATATTCTCTAGGTTAGTTACATGCACAAAATGCAAAGGTCCAAACACTCAAAGTCCAAAAGCCAGTTGCTTTCATCTGAGTAAACCTAATGAACAGGAACAAGCTTGTTATAAAATAAAGTAGCAATGGACACCACCTCACTTTTTCTACAGAAGGTTGGCTGCTGACAAAACAGAAGATAAAGATTTGAGGATCTCTAATATCTGAAGGAAAACAAATTTCTGATCTGATCACTATATATTTGGCTCACATATTAGGGGGGGAGAGCCATAATCACCAGATTATAGACATTTCTGATTAGGAAGTACTTTTCAAGATTTCTGTTGAAGCTGGGGGCAGAAACAGATCATGCAGAGGGAGGAGGGAGTGCAACTGGTATTCAAGTGTTCAGAGCATTCAGCTGTACAGAAGGCTGGGCTCCAGGCCTTCTTCATTTTATGCATTTCTTCTCAATTAAAAACAATGACAAGATAACATACACCTCAAAAAAAAAAAAAAAGGAAAAAAAAACAAGCAAGACAAACAGATAATACTGAAAGCAGACACTGCAGACTTCCTAGATGAATGCCTCAGCCCCTAAAACATAGATTCTTCCAGAATTTTTCTTTCTGGTCTACAAATCTTACCCTTTCTGATGTACAGTGGCTCATTTTCATTTGATGGAGTAAAGTATGCCCTTATCCAACAGAACCTCGTCCCTAGGAAATGGAAAGTGTAGATATGAATGTCTTCAGCTGGAAGAGGACCTCAAATCTAGATACCTATTTTCTATGCACTTCCTCCTACCCACTGGATTATTATTTAAAAGACAAATGGCAACACTATCACAGTCTCTTAAAACAGATCCACTTATGTCTTTCAGACTCATACACTAGTCTTTAGGGGAAGATTCTGCTTTATATCTCATGAGTGGATGCAGGAGGATAATGTGCCATTCCCATGCACATTCCTCTCTTTATTTTGTTTTTCCTCCCTTTTTTTTTTTTTAAATGAGGGACAGGCAAATGGCCTAAGGGAGTATATAACCTGCACATGAAGTCTACTTAATTTACTTGTATTTACTCTGATGAAAGGAATCTAATTTTTAATGTAAGTTCCAGTACCAACTTTGTGTGTGTTTGTACATCATACTTGATCTGAACCTCAGTTCTTCCTCTTCCTGCTCTATATCATTGCTCCAGTCAGCTTCCCCATGATTCTGTTTTTTTGTGAAAGTAATTAATTAATTAATTTAACCTGTTTTGGTCTAGTTTCTAAGTTCTAACAGTACACATCTGAAATAATTGGCAAGAATTCATTTTTATAGCTATGAATAAAACAATTCCAAACCAATGCCAATGATACCACCTTGAAAAACTATAACTCACATGTACTGCTATAGGTACAGTATCTATACTTAATCTTGTTTTTAATGATAGACATGATTATGGTAACTTATGCTATCTGACAGCCTAAAAGAGCTGTAAAAATTACTTACTCAAGATGAGCCCCCACTGTAAAATGTGGAATACTAATGTTATCTGTATTCAATTTAATCGAGTATAAAATCTAGATACTATGTAAGAGGTTGCAAGATTGGTGCTGATAGTCCTAATGAGTATACTGCAATTCATTCTGTAGCTATAGTTGTGCCACATGGCTGAAACTAGAATAATAGCCCAAAAAAACAAATGAACAAAACCCAATATTTTAACTACCATTTGCTGCAGAATGCACCAGGTACAAGACAGCCACACAATTTTTTTTTTAAATGATGCCTCTTAGTGCTTCTAACAGGTATTTGGCCACTGATAGTATACATCATAATACATTAAATGTATTATATTTCAAATAATTGTTCTGTTTTGCTATCCACCTGCAGTTCATAATAGGCTTATTTTGCAGTGCTATTTCCCTCAGAGGAAAAGAAGAAAAAAAAAAAAACCCAATAAATTAGAGACTCCAAGTTCTTTGAAACTTCTACAAAATAAACTAGTAAGGTAATATGTCCAACTTTAGATGCATAAAAATCTAAACCTGAATTTCTTTTACTTCATGTGGGATTATGTTATTTCCCCTTTAGGCTACAAAAACCCATTGAGATCAATGGGAAACTTGGTAAGATTTAGCTCAGGTCCTTTTTATGAACATTACAGCAATAAGATTTTATGGTGCTTTCACAAAAGCTAATAAAAGTAAGTTTTCAACTTATTTTCCCAAATGATCCCAAGCCCACCATCTGATCCATGAGAAAGCAACAGTTAAATCACCAGACACGAATCTTACTATCTGCTTTTAGCACAGACCGCATCGGTCTACTGTATACAGAGCCAGATATACAGCTTGTGCAAATAATCATAGATCAAACAAATTCAGTGTAGCTAAGTCAATTATACTAGCTGAGAATTTGGCTCAATAACTTGTGTTAGTATTTTAGTGCAAGACGACGTATTCATTTAAAATAATTTACAATTATGGCTAAGCTGTTGTTGTACATAACTGATGTAAATTCATTTTTGGCTATTTTGTTTATTGGTAAAGAAAGATGTTGTTTTGCAAAACAAATGTGGACTTGAACAGTGCATTGGGTTTGATAATTTGCTTATTTATTTGATGCATTAGCTTACTGCTACCTGATGGCAATGGGAATAATGATATCTCAGGTGATATATTTTTCCCCACTCATTTCAGACCCTTGCAGCTGGAGGCACTCTCAAGTGCTTGTAATGTTAACAGTAGTTCATGTTTTCTTTTGTCTCATATTAAAGGCCGTAACACACTCAGGAGCAGGACTCTGAAGTGCTACTCACTTCCCAGGGAAAGTGTTCATCTTGTGCTGACCTCCATCAGAGTCACTTTATTCTTTAGCTTATTCCCTTGTGAGATGAGAATTGGTCTTGCAAGTACCAGAAAGCTGTGCTCTCGTGTGACATGCATTCTGACAGTTCCCTCCTCAGGCAGTCTTCATAGTTTTCAAAGTCTCTCACTTTAATTCAAACTGTCTTTTCAAGAACCAGAAGTACTGGTTGACACTTCTGTTTACACCTTTCTCTATTTTTGGAATCTGTCCATGCTATGTGATTTTAAAATATATGTTTAAAGCAGGCTGTATTAAGGAGAGTAGTGTGTCCAGAAGGTTGGAACAAATTGCCAGTAAAGGTTCTGCTCTCTCTGAGTTACCTGCAAACAGGCCCTCTTCACTACTTCAGGCCTGTTCACACTCACTGATGCACAATTTTTTTTAAGTCAGAGTGTAATAGCCCTGGCTTTACCGTGCAGAGAGAAAAGAGCATAAGAAATTTCCTGCAATGAGCGGATGAACAAGAGCCTCCAAAGTGTGATCCCAGGTGCTCCTTGCTAACTGCTTCTGAGAGCACAGAGAAGGAGCAATGAGGCCTTTGCACCAAAGGTTCACAATAAAACCGTGTGTGTGCAAAAAAACATCTCCTGTGAGTGGATGTCAGTCTGCGCTCATCTGCAAGCTCTCCCTGCTACAGTCTGAGGAACACCGCCCATTGCTCTGGTGCTGTTTCTGGGCCAGTGCTTAGGGACTTTTTGGTGCTTTTCAAGGCAAGACCATCATTGTACAGATATGTGAGGAAGGATACGTTTCCCTTGTGGCCTTTCTCATTGCACACACGTACAATTTTCATAATTTAACTTTTTATGACCAGGCTAGCCTAAAGTCTATGACTACTTTTTTCCTTCACAAGCATTTAAATATCTTAAATACTAGCATTTGTACTGTGGGTTGCTGTTCATGAATTGATTTCTTGGCCTGTATTCAGATACAGATTTATCCCCACTGGCACTGTTTTGTGCAGTACGTGTCATCACATCACTTAGTGAGGTCATAAATTTCACAGCCTTCCCCATTGAGACTGAAATAGAACCTATCCTTGTAGGACAGTGGGACGTGTCCTGCTGGGAAGGAGGTCTCATTCTTTCACAGAGGCACGTGAATGCTACTTGTACTTGTGAATCCAGTACTTAAATTATGCACAAGCTAGTCCTAAAGCCTGTGATTACTTTTCTTTTCTTTTTAGGTATTCAAATATCATGAATATAGCAACTGTACTGCGGGTTGCTCATAAACCTTTCATAAATTGATTACTTGAACTTGATTACTTGCAGTCTTATTTGAAGTATGAGACAGACCACTGAAATTTCTGCTTTATAACATAAAACAAGTAATGAACAGCAAACAGCTTATGGAAAACGAACATAAAAAAATAGAACAAGTTCATAAGTTAAATATTTACCAGTTTTAGGACATCTGATAATCATCTGAATATTCATGACTGCTCTGCTACAACAGACCTGCGCACACATTAACAGATATATTTTCTTATACGCTTTGGTAGTTTTTAACTTCCATGGGTAGATTCAACATCTTTCTTTGTTTCGCCTATCATCTGCTCTCAGAAATGGTCCCTTGGTTACAGATATACTGCCTTTTATAGCCATATGTAAGCCTTTATGTGTCAACAATTTTTTCGCTTCTATTCTACTTCCCTTCAAACCTTTCTTCCCTCAGGGAGATGGCTTCCTTCTTCTCTGCAGTTTAAAACAGACAGAGGTTTTCCTTTCAGTTTTTTGACTTAATGACTTTCCAAGGATTGAGATTCACAATTCCTTTGTTCAGGCTAGAATAGAAGAAAATTGCATTTGGCCCACCCGGCAATTTTCTCTTCAGGATAATACCTCTCTAGCCATTGGCCTTTATTTATTTTTTGTTTTGTTTTGTTTTCCTATGAGTAAGATTACCTTCTGAGGCTGTTAACATTTTCTTCCCACTATGGAGCTTAAATATGAATGTCCTTTCTCCTGAAGGAATCAGCTGTCAGGAAAAGAAAGTTGAAATATCAGGAAATATCAAGTCAGGGAAACCTTTAAAATAGGTTGCACACCACGTTAACTTAAAAAGCTGACAACAGAAAGATAAAGTAACTCTGTCCCCACAGGAGTCCACGACATGAACTTACAAGCTAATAGCTCCCAGACAGGAAAATAAACTTTTTCCTTTTGCAAAAGTAATGAATAGTATAAACTTAAAGGAATGATATCAGTATGACTTTCTATATACAGGGCATCAAAATAAAACTGCGAAGGAGTTTGACTGAAACACCAAACCAAATAATCCATATTCAGGTCTCCTTACACCTAATAACATCCAAACAAAACACAAAAGGAGTGGTTGTTCCTGTGGGTATCTAATATTTTGGTTCAAATCAAAATAAAAACGAGGGGTAAAAACACAGCTTTTCTGTTCTTACTTCTCTTTGGGAAAGCCTAGCATGCCTTTGCACTTAGCACTTCAACAACAGGGAAAAAACAGGCATCCTCTTGCTTCCTGGGGGTAAATCAATTGATCATGTGTCGTGCAGCTGCTTCAGAACAGCACAAGGCATGCTTGAAATGCAAGTGAGCACATCAGAGACTCTTACTATTGACAACACTGAAGGATTATTTTTCCTGATTTTGTCATGTAGAAGCATAGAAGTACTAACTGTGATTCCTTCTTTTCTAGGACTTCTCCTGAATAAAGTCCCTCCGCCATTTTTTTTTCTTTTTTCTTCCTTTCCACCCCTTCATCTATTGCCATGAAAAACATCACTTTACAGCCCTGGAAAATGTCTGGGGACTTTTTGACAATTTCTCTACCCCATAGACAGCCCTCTATCATGGGGGGGACATTGACCAGCTGTCACTCTTCCCTCCTTCATTTACCAGTTTGTTTGGCTTTCTAAACACACATAATTTGCTGTCCACTATGTTATCCAAGCTATTCTCTAAAAAGTGTTGCTGGGATATGAACTTTGAAGTGATAATTCTAAAGTAGGGCTGCAAAGGCAAGGTGGCAGTACTGGGGTGAGACTGTCCCACAGGGATGGGTCTGACTAGTGAGGACTGGCATGCTTTCTTTCTTTTCCTTCTCAGTTGCATCCAGGCAGCTGGTTAGGTGGGAGGATATACTTTTATTCAGATGCAAGAATTGCTTTATGAAGCAAAATCTGATCCTGGAAGCAGAGGGCAAGAAAATTCTGAGTGATATCATGGAGGAGCTTTGCAGGACAATCTCAGCAGTGAAGTTCATTATTAAACTTGATGGTCCTTTCTAGCTCCATGTTAGATAGTTGAAAAGAAAGAATACCCCAGCAGTATAGTTGCATATTGTGTATTTATTGCATATACTGATGAGGACCTGGTTTCTCATTATCTGAAGTATCCCACTCTGAATCCTCATTCAGTAGTTGACAGGGTAGTTGTCAGAGCAGTCGCCCGAGGAATGAGACTTTGCAGCCCACAACACAATATATTTTGTACTGCTAATCTGAGGGGAGCACAAGATTGCAGCAACATGAACACAGAATGGGGATCAAACTGACTGTGCCCTTTTCCACATTTGAGCATCAATATTTGGTCTTGTGTGATTACGACTCCCATTTAGCATGCTAACTTAGCCAAATAAAGATGGGAGCAAAATTTAAGACACGTCATTTTGAATGAACTTCTTCCTTTATCATCTTGAGTGTTGAAAATCAAGCAGTAAGCTCCATTTCACAGAAGACAACCTTTGATGACACTGCAGTTTTTACCAAGCAAGGTTTGAATAGCTAAGTGGTGTACCAGTAACATTTGTAACAACAATCTAGTCTTAAGATTCAATTATTATTTAATGGAATTGGTTAAATTTTCTAAAAGAACCACTAATCTCCCACATTGTCCTGGATTAGTACCTTGATTTCAGTTCCAGGCCAGTCATAAGCCTTTGACAAAAAGAAAAAAACAGCAGCAGCAGCAACAACAACAACAACAATAATAAAAACTCTGGAAAAGAAGAAAGAAAATGGGTAAATTAAAAAAATCACATCTGCAATGTAGAAACATCTTTGTACGAAGAGATGCTCTAATCACATTAAAAGATACTCAGTGATCCCAAGATCAAGATTCACTTAGAAGGACTGACAAGAGGCTACTTTGAAGGACTCTAATGGGAAATCATAAGAGGGCTTGGAAAGTGGTGAAGAGTGAAAAAATGATTTTGCGTTCAGTCCTTCTGCCTCAGAGGAATAGAGCCAGACTTGCAGCGAATGAGCAATATGCTGATTAACATAAGCAATAGCTACGTTATCAAAACTATTCACTTTTAAATAAGTGTTGGGAACGTACCTCTTCTTTGAGAGGGCAAACCTTCAATGTGCTCTTTTCAAAATTTAAGTTATTTATGCTCAATGGTAAAGGAATTGTTTCAGGCCATCTCAGTTGTAAAGGGCTTTTCAATGCACTGCACTTTGAATACAGTTACATAGAGATTAAGTGATTACTAAAGAAGTTATTTCCCCACCAGCTCTTTTCTAAATGAAGCACAAAACCTGCAGTTTATTTTGCAGAGGTCACTGAAGGAACTATAACAGGATCTTATCACAGTGATGTCAGATTCTCATTGTTTCATTTTTCCCAGTCAGAAAGCCTCCAAAGCTGAAATTTATTTATTTATTTATCTATTTATTTTCTTCCCAGCCAGTTTACTAACATAAACAGCTGTCTAACATATCCTCCTAGCCTTCTTCTCCAGGCTCAACAATCCAAAAGCATTATTTATGATAACATTAGTTCTGTTTAGTATTTTATTTTCTACTCATCACTCAACTCCAGTTGAAAGTCTTCTGCTGTATTCCTCTCCTAGTAGAAAGAGTTTATTTCTCAGGACCATCATCACCCATGGGTCTTCCTCCTCCGTTCACAGAAGTCTCCCTTCTATTTTTTTATTATTTACTAGTTTTCCAAGCAGAATGGGTCTCTCCAAATCTCCAGAAATCCAGAGCACACATATTTTTCACTCTCTTAAAAAAGTATTGCTTTATGGAAAGAAATGCATCCAGACTACTATTCTGTGATTTCTATTCATCTGATTTAGTTAAAACCCCAATTCAAATCAACAATTAGACACATGGGAGACATAAAAGGCCCAGCCCTTCCTGTCACAGGAACTAACTGGAATATAAATATTCTTTAAATTTAAAGATAAGGAATTATTGAGACCTAAGGTCATAGTGTGTTAAATGGGTAAGTATCCATTAGCATACACTGTGTTATTTAGCATTTGCAGGATGTTTAAATAGTCTGTGAGAATTTAAATAAATTAAAAACATAGTGATTAACTGAAGTGATGAGAAGCATAGAGTACCTGAGGGCAAAAAATACTTCATGTATCACAGTTATTTGTTTCCCTATGCAAGAACACATTTCTCGCCTTTCTTTATATTTTTGTGATGGTAATACATAAAACTGATGCATTTACAAATGTTTGCAACTTTCATTGTCAGGATGTGAATTATATTTAACTACTGTAGGTAATTCCAGATCTGTGAGGAGCTCACAGATATGATAGGAATAGATATGGTTAGAATTTAAGATGATATATAGACTAAAAGTATTCTGTCTTGACTGGCACAAGTCCATCTACTAGCGTAATTTCAGGGACAAATCAATTTAAAATACTTGATGGACCATAAGAAGTGCAAACTAATTGCATTTGAAAGTTTGGCATCAAAGCTTTCCAGTGATGTATAACTTGGTAGTAAATTTTTGTTCTGATGCTTACCATCTTGCCACTTCCAACCAGTTTTATTTCATCCTCAATTTTACAAAGGAGTGACCTATATTTGTGACACTAGAAGCCACAAGGCAGCAATTTTACACAGCCAAGATTCACAGGACACAAGCTGTAGAACTTGGAAGAATGAAGGGGGCAGAGTTTTCTAGGAACAGGTCAAGATAATGATAATTTCCAGGACACCTGAGCATGTGAGTGTGGAGAATCACTGGAGCAAAACTGATCCCAGACCTAGAGGATGTTAGCCCTGAAATCCCTTCTTCCCATAGACTGTTTCCCATCAGCCCTCATGCAACACAGCTCTGCATCCAATTGCACAACGTAATCCCAGTACGGGAAGTATACTTGAAATGGTATTGTCACGTATCTTAATAGCATTGTACTCCTAGAGCATGAAAGGATGCTGAAAAATATCTGAAGCTTTCCAGCCCCATCTGGACAGTCTTAACTGAGAGTGAATTCAAGAGAATTACAGTTATCAGAATGAATCAACTACGCAGCATTAGTTTCATCTGAAATACTACCCAGTCCATGTTGAAGTCTCACTTAGGCTAAGATCCATCTAATCTAAACTTGGTGTCAAAGCTAAACCAAATCATTGGATCTTCCTTTCTAATCAGCAGAGAGAAGCAGTCACCTCCGAAGGGCTATTCATCTAACTTGTTCAAGATGAGATGAATCAACTTCTGGAGGGGCTTATTTTCTCTTGGATATTTTCTCTTGGATATTTTCTCTTGGATCAAGGAATGCTCTCTGCCTAGCTCAAATGAAATGTAGAAGTCTAAGTTTTGCCTGGCTAAGTTAAGGTCAATAAATCCCCGTTTTATTTTCTCAGCTACTGCATCTGTCCCGTTCCATTACAAAGATGAATCAAGAACACTTTCCTTCTTTCACTCTAACAGTTTCCAGTGTCTGCCTTCTTTCCTCTTACTCTGCAAAACTGTGGAAATAGTATTGAATAATACATTTAAAGACAATCTCTCTGGTAAGCAAAAAGGAAAAAAATGTTTGGAAAACTTAATTTTTGAACTTAAAAACTTAATTTCTGAATGCTTACTTTTGCAACCTATTTTTTTTGGTGTTTTTGTAATTATAGTAAGAATGGCTTTATGACAAAGCATATATGTACAGTTAGGTTTTGTTCTCTATTTGTAGTTTGTGGATTTTAGTAGTCACTATATCATTCATGAAAACTTCTGAATCTGAGCTTCTATATCACTGGCATATTAATGTTTTAAAATCAATTAATTATCGTAATTTAAATATTACTTACATGAAATTGTGTGAAAGGGCAAAACATGTCTACTAAAGAATGGCACGAATAGAATTCTCAAACCCTATAATAAGCCTTCCTCATTTGCATTAAAAGAAAATAGCTTTTTTTTTTTTAATGAAACAATAACAGAGAAAATAAAGACCGCATGGGATGAGCATTTGAACTTTCTCTTTCTCTATTAGCACAAGAGCATTGTACTAAAGAACACACTTTTTCAGTCCATCATAAGATTGACCCACAAAGCAGATTAATTTGAATTAGAAACCTATTAAACACAGAAATAATAATAATAAGCCTTTGCACTTCAAGTGGAAACAATTCAAACTTCTTCACAGAAATGGCAAAAACTGTATTTCACAACAAAAGATATATTTTGAAGAGAGAAATGATAACTTGTTCAAAAACAAAATAAATAGAATGATTAGTAAAGGAAAAAAATGTCTACCTAAGAAATATTCAGAGAATCAGAAAAGAAAGAAGCAGGAGAACTGCAGGGGTGCAGTGATATGACTGATATTATATAAACTATCAGGTCATCAGTTATCTTGTATTTTATGACAGCATCAATAGATCAGATCTACATGAGGGGCTTGCAGTAAGTGCTGTATAAATATGCTCTCAGGGTTCCTGTCATAAGGCTATATAATCTGAACAGGAAGAGATAGGAGTTAAAATAGATAAAAGAAGAAAAATACACTTTTGGTCACCCAAATCCACAAACAATGGATTCGAAGTAGAGCTTGTAGAAAAAAAGGTTACCAAAAAGTTCGGGGGAAGGCCGGCTTTTCACATAAGAGGATCCTGGAACATCTTGGCATACTTTGCCTAGCAGAATGAAGGCTAAGCAGACATGCTTGCTTTCTGTATTGAGGTGTAAGTTTAGGAAATGAGAAAAGCAATTTCACCTGAAGGACAATGATCTGTAAGAGTACATTCAGTCAGAAAATTGGAATAAGGTTCCCCAAACACATGTGAGTCTCTGGAAGAGATTTGTAGTGTGTACAAGAGATGTAGTAGGCTAATTACTTATACTGCATTTATATCAGATGTGTAAGTCTAAGAGCTCTCTTTTAGACTAAGACTAAGATCTCTTAGCCTAAGAGCTGCCAGAATTGTTTCTGTGCTTTACATTAAGTAGTTAAGGAATAAAACAGCAAAGTAGTGAGTGAAGAAGGGGCCATAAACACAGAATTCCCTCTAGGTGTCCTAGCCACTATGAAACAGCTTCTTCCATCACAGTCCTTTACTTCTAAAACTGTGACCTTTACTGTAAGTGGCACCTCTTCAAAAAGATGAATCATGAAGCACTCCTATGTATTTTGGGACCCGGTAATTAAGATCCTGGCTAGGGAACTGGAAAAGAAGGTTCAAACCTACTTTGTTCAGCCATGTTGACTGTAAAATACTTAAATTTTTTTAAAAATATATACCCAAGCATCAGGAACCCACTCCAGGGAGCAGCAGAGGCCAGTTCTTCCCCTTCTGACTGCTGCCTGCTTGGCCAGCAAAGATTTTTGCCCATTTTCTCAAGGTAGTTACTATATTAGTGCTTAGCCTCGTAGATCCTTAAAGCCTAGCTAGTTTTTGTGCTAGCTAAAAATTAATTGCTTTACACTTTTGAATTGCACATACCATGCTTGCAGAGTAACTGCGCACATCAAAAGTGCACAAAGTGACTCAGTGAGGAAGGACTGCATCTAAGAAGCCCTTTTATAATCAAAGGAAAGAAACACACAACTCCAGAGGGTGATTTCATCCTGTCTGTCTCAAGAGAGCATCAACTGCTGTCTGGAAGTATCTATTTTTCTTCTTTGACTGTGATTGGAGCCATCAATAACTATAATACACTAGATGCACACAGTTTTTGAATAAATTAGATCAGACTAATTCTGTTTCTAATTTCTAGATCCCTGCTTAGCGTAAGTGTGAGATAGATCTGGAGCACTGAGCCTTGCTGAGTCAGTTAAGCCTGATTGATAGGGCAAAACTCTAAACCTGTGAGCAATTCTCAGGCCAAAAAATGAAATGTGCAAACTGCACATGAAGTGTTTATGGTGTTTTTACATCTTTATGCTCAGGTAATGTCTGAGGAAAGAGGAGTCACAACATTTGCTTTAAATGCTTCCTTCCACTTCAGATACCAAGTCATTTTTTGAATCTGGTCACTGGGTCATGACTGACAGTGTCATTATCTATGTAACTGTGATTTTTTTTTCACTCTTCCCATCTTATATTAATTTTTATAGTCAGTTCCACTCTATTTTAAATAAGCTTTTCCGCTGTTACTGGAAAATGACCAGTTGTCCACCACTGGAAAACCTCTTGTGCAACTAGATTCCCCAAGCAAGCTGGATGTTTGGTTCTCTACTCCTTTTAATTTAAAATGTTCATGTTGTTGGGAGTGATGAGAGGGAAAGACAGCTTCGCACTTCTCTAAGAAACAATGACCAGGAAACAATTCAAGAAATATCAGAACATCTAAACATTTCTTTTTTACAGTGTCCTTCAGAAATAAAACATTTAATGAGACGTGTACTTCAAAAAGTTAGCCAAGTCAGCTCATGGGAGATTAAGAAAAATAATGACTACAGGAATATAGGCTATATGGAATAATGTCAGAATTTTTTCATATGCATACTAGAAAAGCATTAGAGAGCAGATGCAAAGGAACTACGCTGTAAAATTCAAATGCCTATAAAGTTATAATTCTTTTTTTCTATATTAATAACCCTTTATTATTAAGGATTCTCTTTCAACCTCTTCTATTAAGCTTTGCTAATAATTTTTGAAAAGCTTTGTTAATATATGGATTTTTAATGGCAACACCAATACATTCTAAACTGTAGCTACTTGAATGGTGTCACTGTAATACAGTGCTTGCTAGAAAATATTGATGATGTCAGCATAGTGTGGTAAAATAATTGCAAGTTATGTTTCTGCTGACAAATAATCTTCATTATATTGTGCTTACATATTATGCAAAAATCTATTGTGGTTCACTGAATTGAGTGCACCCTGTTCACTCACCATTAAAAGTCATAGCTTACATAATTCAATAAGTCTTGTTGCAAAAGATTTTACAGTGCTTTCCGTGAACTAGAATTTTATAAAAATAAAAAGAACTTTTGTATTTTCAAAGATATTTGAGCTATGGAACCTTTCTGTGCAAAATATGTGTCTGAAATCAGCATTTGTGAATACAAATTAGGCATGCAGCACTGCATATGTAATTTTTACCAAAAAAGACAATTTTATTTCAGAAGAATTAATTCACCATTGTTCATTTCACATATTTTGACATGGATGTCCGGGCTAAAAACTGAAAGGAATCAAAGAAAAAAACAAAAAAAAAACTAAACACATGCTCAGAGACAGTGAAAAATCCATGCAAATAAAAGCATGTATTTTTGTAAAATACATACATAAAAGCACACAAACATATTTAAATCTTCAGGTGGCAAAAATATGCTGCCCCCAAGGAAACATCTATCACAATGAGGCTTCACCATTGATGTATTCAAAACTTATGAGGACTACCTTGTAACCTTAGTAAGACAGAGAAGGTTGATTATGCTTCTATGTACTAAGACATAGTAATAAAAAAATCACTTCTATAAAGTGCTTGCTGGATATTAAGCTACTATAAAACATAAACTGGTACTGGTATTATGCTGGTAGTATCTGCTTCAGGGTAAGACATGCTGATGATCTGTTGTAGGACCATGAAGCTGAACTTTTCATTGTTTTCACAGTGAAGTTCATCCTCCTTGTTTTATTATGGTCCTCAGAGTTTCCATATATTAACCCTAGTCTTCAGTATTTATGATACTTCTCAAACTTCCATCATTAGCAAATTTGCCGACCTCTCTGTTTATGTGCAAAGGTCACTCATGACAACTAAAAGATGAGATTCAGCATTAATTCTTCTAAAAAACAACTGATTCTTGACATAGATAAAACTTCAGCATTTTCTGATAGTTTTGCCTTTAAAATTGCTCTTTCTTCACTTTGTAACTCCACCACAATTAAGATTAGTAAATCTCATGCTTCTCCAGTGTAACTAGCAGTTTCTTATCTAGCAACTTCATGCATTAGTAAAGCTCAGATTAGTAAAGCTCAGATAGCTGACATCAGCTGAATTTTATTCTGAAAATGTTACATTTTGAAGAAAGTTGTCAGAGCAATCTAGCAGTCTTTGTTAAACTCACAATGTATTTTAACCTATTACTCATTTACCGTCAAGTATTTAACTGTACTTTTCTTCAAAAAAAAAAGAAAAAAGAAAAAAGAAAAGCAAAGGCCTTGTGTAACATTGTAACACTGTCAGACACACAGGTTTGGCCAGATGGCTTTTTCTTCTCTTTCAGATATACTCAATGTATCTACTATTTTCAGGTGATAACCTTGACTTTGTAGATTTATTAAAATCTGTTAACTACTAGATCTGAAATATCTTTTTTTTTGTTTTTTTTTCAGAATCTGGGAGTGGAGATTACCTGATCTATGCACCTAATTGCATTAAGCTCTTTTGACTACTCACCTTTATCTCTGGGACCTACCCCATCATCATTACTGAAAAAGAGAAAATATATTCATACTCCTTAGGACTTACCTCATCTTAACTGCACACACATGTCACTATATTTCCTTTTTTTCCCCTTTTTTTTTTACTTTTCCTCCAAATAATATTTTAAGCATTATTTTTAATAACTGGCATGCGACATGCTGTCTTTTGATTTATGAGATTTTTAGGTTAAAATCATGTATTGAAATATTTCTAAGTACCTGGCTACTTAGTCAACCATCTCTAGTCTATCTGCCTTTGGGGGATTTGGATCTACATCTTTGTTTATATGTTTCTGTGCAAGCACTAGTCTTTCAAATTCATCTTTATTAACTAAATAGAGTTAAAATTTGCTACATCTGGTTGAAAGAGTATGTAAAAGTAAGAGAAATGAAAAGTTCATAGGCTAGAGGATGCTTGTATGAATTTGAACAAAATCTCAGGAATTCTAAAAAAGAAACTGAATTTTTCAAAATGCTAGTCTATCAATCTGGTAAGCCTAACTGCGTGGAAGTGAGGAGATTTATGATCTGGGCAGCTTGCCTATCTTAGCATTTGAAATTTAAAAGAATCAACATGTTCCACCAGAATTCGAAAGTATAATTGCTTCACTTAAAAACTGCTGATCAACTGTAGCATAGTATCCTGAAACCTTGTCTGCAATTTAACAGATTAAGTGTCAGTTCCCCATTTTTTCTCTCTACAGTTTTCTTTCTCAGTGAGACTATTTTCTTTTAACATTAGCCTTTTAAACAAGCACCTGGATCTAGAGGTGAGAAGGGGGGATTTTTAAAAGCTGCTGAATGATACCAATATTGATATTCTGATTTTGCCTAACCCTCTGCTCTCTGGCTATCATGATCCTCTCTCTGTCTGAATATCCCCTTCCCTTTTCTTGCAGATTCAGTCATGAGCAAGTTCAGGGCTTTCTGCAGCAGCGTCCACTGTAGAGTAGAGACGTGGCCCAGAATAGCTTCCATTATTGACTCTGGACAAACAGAGGTGGAGAGAATATATGACTGCAATCTATAAATACAGCTGCAGAGTAAGCCCCAGGGAAGAAAGAAATGTAAGCAAAAAAGCAATACTGGCATGAAAATGATAAGGTATATAATGCCAAGAATAAATTTGTGTTGCAAATTAGAAGCAGATTCCTGACTAAATTGTTGAGCTAAGTGGTAGTACCCTAGAAACAGGTAACAATGCTCTTTGCTGTAAGAGCACAGAAATTCCCTCTACCTGCTTTTAAAATGTAGTTCACACATTTAAGAAATGGCTTATATTATATGGTGAGACTGAGTGCAGGTTAGACTCACTGACTGTGTCTACGCTATTGAAGAAAAGCCGGCAAAATATTGAGATCAGATACTGCAGCTTGATTGTTCACATTGCAAAATTGTTATGCACATTCAAAAAGTTCTACTGCAATCATTTGATGTTAAGGCTACACAAGGAAAACAAGATGAGTTTCAGAAGAATATGTTATGCAAAGATATTTTATCCATCACAGAGGTATTTTGTAAAAATAATAGAGGACTCATAAATCCGAGTAATCCCTGAGAATCTACAAATTTCCTCTCCTCGTGTGTTGTGAATAATAAACTGGACTATTTGAAACTGCCAACTCTTTTAACAAATTTACTGAGATGGCATGAGGTAAATTTCTTTCAATTTCTTTCAAGCAGGAAGAGGCAGAGACATCCTGCACCTATGGAGTTTTTTTGTTTTTGAGAACAATAGTTTATTATTTTCTAGTGTATTACAAGCTGAGGTAATTATCTTATCAAATGAGGGTGTTTGCTAGTGCTTAACTATTATCACTCTGAGATTGGCATGAACCTCATAACAATTTAAAGCTGACCATGCTTCTCTATCTTTCATTCCCCCAAATCACCTAGACAGTACAGGATTATAACAGCAGGGAAAGTAAAAGTCCCATTCGGTTTAATCAGTCTGCAGCTTCTTACCAGTACTTATATATTTCAACCATGTTTCTAGATATAATTAAAAATAGCTAAAGCCAGGATTAGTAGAAGAAAAAAAAACTTGACAATACTGGACAAGGAACATTTGCAAAGAAGAACATCTTCTGGGTGTCAGAGAAAGAAGAAGAAGAAGAAAAAAAAAAAACCTCAGTAGGATACTTAAAAGATTAGATTCCTCAAGTAAAAGTTTATCAGAAATTCAAATAACTAAGTCCAAGCCTGTGATTCTGAAAAATCTATAGCTGTTAATGAAGGGGAATATACCCCATGAAGTCTCAGATTTTCACTCTAAAGTATCTCAGAGTTCTAATTTTCTCCTTTCATATATGCACATGCATATATGTATGCATATATGAAGGTGTTTCACCTTCACAGGCAGAAGAATTCAATACTTCTATCATGACTAAATTGAGTCCCTGTCTGGAAATAGGGCATTCATCCACAAAGAAGCTCACAGGTTCATCCACAGAGAAGTTCAAGCTATTGGGCATGCCCTGTGCTTGAATAACCTACAGTGTTGTACACAGTACAAAGTGGCAATAGCCACTTTCTTTCAAAAATTGTTTGGAGAGTGCTTCCTGCTCTTGTACAGCATTTTTGTGCTTATTACACTCACACAGCTTCTAAGCAACATAAATTCAGTTACCTGCTTCTGCTTGTGAATATTCCCTGTGAATACTTCAGTACCAAAGTGTAGATTATTCACATATGAAGCATTCTCTAGCAATACTCCCAAAACTGTTTTGGTGCTTGAAAAAAGAATGCAAGTTTAAATAGGCCAGAAATAGAGACAAAGAGAACATGAATGAGAGTAACCTTGCAGCTCATTGTTTAGGACACTTGCCTAGGAAGGAACGTCCCAAGACTGTTTACACACGTAACATGAAATATTTGTTCATTAAAATGGGCATCAATCCCTCCATCAAAGGTAGGGCAAGACAAGCTGGGCTCCTAAGTTCCAAAGGAAGAGGACTTAGGATATGCTAACCCTTATTGTTTTCCTAATATATAACACGAAGTAGCTTCCCAGTCAGAATGCTGGCTCTTTTGAATGCCAATTTAGAGAAATCCTGAATTTTCTTATACATAATATAGAAACTTTAATCAACCCATGGCATCGTGTGATTTAAAAAAGAAAACAGAAATTTCAGAACCCAGCAATGTTGTCCATCTCATTTGTTACTGGCTCAAGTTGGGCGATCCTTGAAACACAGTTCTAGCTGACTTATCACCCCTTTCCACTGTGGTATCAGAAGAGATACGCTACAAATACTGGTGCAACACATAAAGACCATCTGCAGAAATCTTCCTATTGCACCTGAAAACACCCCAACACATAGAATTGCAAGCTGCCACTCAAGCTTGCAGGCCTGTCAGAATAAATCCCAGTATTGGCAACTATCCCCTACTATAGCAAATATTAAGCTATCTGGTACACTCATAGACATAAATAACAATATTGTCTTACAAGTCATTGCTATCTGTGAAATGAACTAACAAAGTATCAAAGGATGATCAGCATCTCCCAGGAATGATCCTTAAAAATATACATGCTGGTGCTAGAAGTTTGCCAGATTTTACATGAGTGCTCAGAACAGATCAAAAGCTTCATAAATACTTTTTTTCTTTTTTTAGGACACAATAATGCAAAAAATGATACATATGGTACCTAGATATTCACCGAGATATTTCCTCACAACTCAGAGGCTAGTAACAGTGATTGTAATAATAACCTGAAAAATAAAGAAGCTGGTAATTTCAGGAGAGGTCTGTTGCCCTGATTTATTCACCTGAAAGAAAGGAACTAGGCCGGCTGCTGTCAGAAAGGAAAAGAGCAGTGGAGCTTGTTTTTTTCTATCTACTCTGATTTTGAGCAAATTATAATTTTTAGAGAGTGTTCAGAGGATATTGTGAGGAAATGGGGCTTGGGACTCACTTTATGAGATCATCTTCTGCTGTCACTTATCCATACATCTGATGTTTAGGATTTCTAGTCAAATCCAACGTATGTTCACCCTATATCACAAGCCATTATGCTTTTGTTTTGTTTTCTAACTGGTGATAACTTGTCATTTCAAATTCCTCTCATTTCACTATTGTCCTGATATCCTCCCTCCACTGGCCCCACAGCAGAGACAGAACAGTAAAGATAAAATGAAAGATGATGATAGATAGCTAACATCTGAAATAGCCAGCCTCTTTCTGATCCTTTTGGACTATACACTGCAACAATTTTACTATGCGCTTCTGACTGAGCAAAAATGCAAAAGGTTGTTCATGGAAGCTGGAAGTGGGGTTGGATACCAGGGAAGAATACAGAAGCATTGCCTGGCATGCAGGGATGGAATCAGGAAGACAAACTTGAGTCTTGAGTCAAAATTGAGGAGACAGGCTTCAGTCGAAACTGGTGAGTGATGTGAAGGTCAACAAGAAGGGCTTTTACAAGCCCTCAGCAGTAAAACAGAAACAAAGGAAGTATTAGCCGTCTGCTGAATGGGGCAGTAAAGAACATGGAAACGGATATGGAAAAGGCTGAAATATTTAAGCCCTTTCTTGCCTCTGTATTTACCAGCAAGGTCTGCTTTCAGGACTTCTGGGTCTCTTAATCTAGTAGCAAAGTACAGGGGTGGGACGTACTACCTACAACAGAGGAAGACTGAGCTAGGTGTTACTTAATTATATATAAATACATACATACATAAATATATGAGACTGGAGAGGATGCAGCCAGGAGTGCTGAGGAAGCTAGCAGGTGCCACTTTGAGGCTGTTTATCATCTTTGAAAGGTCTTGGTGAGGAGAGTTCCCAGCAACGGGAAAAAGACAAATGTTGCACCCATCCTCAAAATAAGCAAGATGGGTGTTTCAGAAAACCAAAGTCTCACCTCAGTCCTTCAGGAGATTATGGAGCAAGTCCTCCTGGAAGCCATTTCCAGGCATATGGAGGACAAGAGGCTAATTGGAAGCAGCAGCCATGATTTACTAAAGGGCAAATTGTGGCTGACCAGTCTGATTGTCTTCTATGACAAAACACATAGTTTGGTAAATGAGGAGAGAACAGTGATGTTGCAGATGCTGTGATGCGATGGATGTTGACTCTGGTGAAGCTTTTGACATGCTTGACATTTAACATCTTCATCAGTGACCTGGAATATGGGGTGGAATAAAAGTCTGCAAGTGACCCTAAACTGGGCAGAATGGTTGATATAGGCAGGGCTTTCATTCAGAGGGACCCTGACAATCAGAAAGAACAGGGAAACAGGAACCTCATGAAGTTCAACCAGGATAAATGCAAAGTGCTGCATCTAGTGCAGAATATTATCTGCACAGGCTGAGACTGACTAGCCAGGCAGCAGCAATGCAAGAAAAGACTTTAGCATGCCAGTGTACAGCAAGCTGAACTTAAGTCAGCCATGTGCCTTTGAGGTGATGAAGGCCAGCTGCACACTAGATTGCTTTAGCAAGACTGCAATTAACAATTTGAGAGAAGTGATTATTCTCCCCTACTCAGCACTCATAATGCCATCTCCGAAATACTGTGTCCACTTTTGGGGCCCCCAGTACAAGAGAGATCTTGACAAATGGTCTAAGGCCAGTAAGGGACAATTATGATGGTCAGCAGGCTGAAGCATATGATTTATGAGGTGAGGCGGAGGGAACTGGTTTTGTTCAGCCTGCAAGAGAGAAACCTGAGAAGATGACCTAATGATAGTCTTCCATGACCTAAAAGGGAGTTATAGAAAAGATGTTGCAAGCCTTGTTGGTGGTGTACAGCTAAAAGGACAAGAGGCAATAGGCAGAACTGGCAGCAAGGGAAATTCTGGCAGACTGTGCAGAGAGGTTGCAGAATCCCCACCCTTTGAGATATTAAAAACTAAACTGGACAAGGCCCTGAGCAACCTGATCTAACTTTGAATTTGGGCCTGATTTGAACAGGAGGATGGATTAGATGTCTACCAGAGGTTCCTTCAGATCTAAATTCTTCCACAATTCTATGATTACTCAGGTGCTCACTGGCACCATAGTCCAACCTTTGGTTCTTCTGTACAGTGTAGTCTGGTTCCCCTTCCTTTTAGTGTCTTTTCTTATAAGAACATAAACATTTCCATGCTGGACCAGACCAAATCTTTATCTCGTCTCTGGTGGCAGCTAGTAGTGTCTAGCAGACACTTAGACGAAAAATATAACAAGCTAATTAAAAATGATCTACCTGTTTTACTGTACTGAACTGCTTGAAGATTTCCAAAGCTAGAATTTCAACATAAATCATTAGAATTACTCTAATCTCTTCTTTTCAATTTATGAACACTCCAGGGCAAGAGCTAAATCCTCTCATATCTTCCTACAGTTTGAACAAGTAGGAACTTCTGGCCTTTGGATTCTCCAATAACAAGAATGTATATATTTATAATTGCTACATTTACATGACAGTATGACCTAAATGTTATAAACATAGAAAACCAAAACAGTGTATTTAAGTATCACAGTTAGAAAAAATGAAGCATATAAGAGAGAAAATCGTTACAGGAGATAAGTACTCAAGGAAATTATATTAATTAATGAAGATAGGATTTCCCTCCTGCTTTCTTACAAGACATGGATGAATATCTGATTTATTAATACCCAGGTTCTTTGCTGAAAGAAGGAACTGCAAAGGAATAGTCCATACAGTCAAATTTACATTTGATTTTCTCTAAGATTATCTCTAAGTAGAGCGTGTACTTAAGTTGCAAAACATTGCAGTCATTTATTCTAACAAGTCTTGAGTTTATGAAATTCTAAACAAACAAAATGTCTGTGATGTGCAAATAGAGGGTCATCTGGGATTCTTTCAGATTCCGAGATTAGCTGCACTGAACTCCAGAGGTCATCATTTCTCAAGTATGAGAATTTATCAGAGAAAAGAGGTCATAACAAAGCTAAAAGTATAGTAAGGCTAGAAACACAACAGAATTGAGAATATGCATACACATCGGAGCTCTACAGTTCAGTCATGGGTGCCTAGTACAACGGCCACTCTCTTCCTTTATGGGCCACTCTTCCAGTATAGTTTTCCCCAGTTTCTCCTCACCATGCTATTGACATCAGCAGTGCCCCCACTGACAGGTGGGTCCTCGGGTCCACCGGCCAGCTGATGGTGGGTCCGAGTGCACACAAACCTATGTTGCTTACTTTCTTTTATATTCAGTCACACTGCCAGCCCACAGCTGTACAAAAGCTGCACGGCTCTAGTCAATACCAGTGCACATATTGTGCAGGTGACCTCGTGTTCAGCCCAAACACTGCTGGAATGGTAGCAACGCTGTGGGGAATTCCACAGCATGGAGATGTTTATGGTGTGGGTCTGTGGTGTCACTTCTCCTTTGTCTGGACTTGTATAATCATGGGGTCATGCTGCCATGGGAGGGTGTGCCCCCAGGCTACAGCAACCCCACAGTGTGGTAGCTCCAGCCATGGTGCACCCTGGGTCTGTTAACTCTTGGGGAGCACCCCAGAGCAAACCCCTCTTCTAAGGGCTGCACCATCCGATGTTCCACACTTGCCTGTGTGGCACCTGTCAATGTTCTGAAAGAAGATTTTATTTTTTATTCTTTCTCACTCTTGTCTTTTTTTCTCTATTTTTAACAGAATAACATTTTTTGTTTGTTTGTTTTTTACAGAGAATCTGGGGGACAAACATTGTCCAGCAACATACTCTGTATGTCCTTTACCTTTGAGAGAAAAAGAAGTGGGATTGTTTTAAGAAAGGGAAGATATTAGGAACTTTCTAAATGTCACCTATTTTTAATCTGAAATTGATCTAAATCTAAAATTTATAAAACACTAATCACTCTATATCAAAATGCAAAAGATGTTTTATCTTTATTCTTCCTCTGAGCTTATGGCAAAGCCCATGGAATACATGTTCCACCATACTCATGGTTACACTCTATGCGTAATGATCACAAATATCCCACTGCATCCTTTTGATTGCACACTACACATGCTGCAGCAGCAGGTGGTTTTACAGTTCAGCTCAAACTCCCCAAGCTCTGTACTTCCTCACAGTACATAATGGATTGAACAAAATAAATGCTGTGAAACTGTTACTAGTTATGATTGTGCATCATGCTTTCCAATTTCCATGCACGTAAAATCTGTAGATATTCATTTTTTGGCTTTGTGTGTATTCTGCAAACAACTGATGAAACACAATTTGCCATACGGAAGAGTGTGAGATTGCAGCTTCTTGAGGCTTGGATATTAATATGCTTGAGCAGTCCTTGGAACAGCAGAAAGCCTTGCACAGTTAGGCAGAAAAGTGTTACCATTTGTCTTCACTGAAGTCTTTGTATAGATGTTCTGCATAGTCTTTTGGTACCATACTGAGATTCCTGGAAATAATGGAGTGCCAACCTAAGTAAATGTACTCAGGCATAGCTATATGCATCCTGGTGTCTCCCAATTTAACAAAGAAATTCAGTTCTATCTGAAAATTAGAATTAAGTTAATCCCAGAAACCTTTAGCTCTTCAAAATGAAGGTGTCTAGCTTAAGCTAGTGCAGACTTTTTGTATAGTCAATAATACAAGCTTTACAACTTGAAAGTAATTAATACCAATGTAATATAAGTGAGTAAGACAACATCTATATCTGCAGACATAAGTGTACTTCAGTATTCCTGAATCCAGCTGTGCTTTCGGGGGCGAACTGATTGAATACAAGAGCCAGACTGGGATATTCATCAACACTTTTCCCCATTCCATTCTTATATATTTACATATGTATGCATATATACAAACATATACATATATAAAAATAGAAACTAACCTTTACCTAAAAGCTAACCTTTAAAAGGTAGTATAGGTAGAATTTTGAGTCCTCAGCTTGCTAACTTTTAAGGTAAAATACATACTAGATTTGTATTCACTTGATAATTTTGATAGAAAAAGTAGCAGAAGATTATATTTTTCCTCTAAAATATCCCAGTTGATTAAATATGATGTCAAATCTAGTCAGTGCAGAGATACTGCTGTTTTAGATCCTACACTGTGTTGTTTCCAATGAGAACTGATGAGGTTAATACAAGATTTGAATATGCTTTATAAATAACAAAATATTATATATTAGTATACATTATAGTATGTATGTTGCATATATTACATATTAAAGTTTATTATTAATTTATACACATGAATATTATAAGTGTGTTTTGGGAATAGATATAAGCACATCAATAGAACATGTTGCTTGCTAGTTTAAGAGCACAGTTTTAGGCAGGCAGTTTACTTGCAGAACAGTCCGGGTGGGATTTATCTTACCTTATTCAGATATCTAGACCTTAGTTAAAAGTCTAGTCAACGAAGAAAATCATGCACTAATCTCATCCGTTAAGTAGCTGTCTAATGTCAGCATCTAAGTATGGTGAGATGAATCCCACAGCAAAATCTATGGGAACTCAGTAACCTTCACAAAGACCTTATTTAATTATACTTAATATTATTTATACTGCTGACTGCAATCACATTTTGAAATAGAATTTCTTTAAAAGTCTCACTCTCTAGAAGGAAACTTTCATCCTTCAAGGTAGGTAAATGCTTTTATAAATTATATGATACAAAAGAGGTGTTTGCAAGCCACATATCTAAAGACAATAAGACACCATATAGCATATACTATTCTGTAACTAAAATATGTATACGAAAAATATCTTTATTCTCTATCATTTGTGTGGGATTCATCTCACTTAATTTTAATCATCTAAAAGCTGGATGTATTCCCTGTACTAGTTATCCAGACTTCACCTATTGGCTGTTAGAGATAAACAGACACTTTTTAAAGGTGATTCATCAATCATGGGATATACCTCTAATTTTTAGATGGCAAAAAAGGTGAAACGATTTCCCATTAAGATTCTGCATTTTTATTATCCAAATAATGAAAATATATTGGAAACTCTTTTTCTAGTTAAGTTTTTGAAATCCATGATGGAATTTTACATCATTTATCATCAGTGATGATACTCACATTGATTTCAGTCATTATTTTAGAGTGAAAATGAGTCTTTGGATATATTATTCTATGGATAAAATAATAAGCATAAGCATAAATTAAAGCACATGTTCTGCTTAAATTATCTGATTTGTTCTCTGGTACATGCAAAATACATAACTTTACAAATAAAATGTATTATGTAACTGTTTTTAAACTGCAATTGCATGTCAAATTCTGACTAGCAGTTTTTGTTTGTTTTTAAAGCTTCACATGAGTGTAAGAATATTCCAGAAATCAAATGTCAGACTAATAGAATAATTTCCTGCTGAAAGCAATGTTATCTTCAAAGTGAGGTCAGGTTGCTCTGGGTTTAATCCAGTCAAGATTCAAATATGTTAAGGGATGGAGACCACAAGGCCATTCTGGGCCAAGCTGACTACTCTCAATGTAAAGGGCTCCTTCACCCTTCAGAGCAGCCTCCCATGGGATCCTGCCTACCAGTTCCCTGGGTAAGCCAAAGTCTCTTGTCCTGAGTCTGGGGTCTATATTTTCCTTCTGGCCTTCCCAACTTCCCTCTGTATACTCTCCATCTCTCAGCCACTGCAGTTGGGGCTGCCATTGACAATCACATCTCTGAGGAGCTCCTCCCTTGATGTGAATAGCAGACCCAAGAGAACACCTTCCTGAGTTGTTCCATACAGTATCTACCTCAAAAAAATTGTCACCAGCACACTCCAGAAATCTCCTGGGTTACTTGTAGGCCACTATGCTTCCAGCAGTTATTGAGATGGTTAAAGTTCCACAAGAAAAGTAGAGCGTGCAAGTGGAAAACTTCTTGCAGCTGTTTACAGAAGGCTTCACAGTTCCTCTTCTTGACTGGGCAGTTTGCAGCAGATGTCCACTGTGACTTCCTCCTTGCTGGCCTCTTCTCTGATCCCAACTTGTAAGCTTTCAACCAGCCTGCTTGTGCATCTGAGTTTGCATAGAGCACAGTCCTCCCACATTTTCTTCCTTTCCTGTTTTTTCCTAAAAAGCCTGTGTCCTTTCAGTGCTTCAACCATGCCAGTTACTCAGCTACATCTCTGAGATCCTCTGTGATGAGAATATAACTGTCTTCAATTGAAAGCATAGGCTTTCAGTTCCTTCTGTTTGTGTCCCATGCTGCCACAATTCAGATAAGCCTCTAGTTACAGCACTTTCTCAAAGGGAAATTGAGATTATCCCCTGTTGTCCTGACCCATGTGTGCTTCCTGCAGTCCTCCATTGCCCCACTTATCTTCAGGTGTTCGTCTATAGTGCCTGAAGAACCTAGTTTAAATACCTCTCGACAAGGTTAGCGAGCCTGTTGGCAAAGGCACTCTTGCTCCACTATATCACTCTCCTTTGTGCTTCTGAAAGAAGTTCCCATGGTCACAGAAGCCAAAACCCTGCAAATGACACTGGCCCTGAAGCCAGGTCATTGATTGCTTTATAGAATACATCCTCTCCTGATTTGGCCTCTCCCCCTGACTGGCCGTATCAAGAAGAACACCACCTCGGTCCCCATTCCCTTTACCTTGGATCACAGAGCTCTATAGTCACCCTCAATCCATTCAAGGCCTCCCCTGGCAATATCATTGGTGACTATACAGCTGAGTAGCATGGGGGAATAGACGGAGAGCCAGACAAGCCTTGGCAATCTCGCCACAATGTCCTGAATCTTGCTTTCAGGTAAGCAGGTCTGGTTGGCAGAAGCATTCCCTGCAGAAAGAGGTCTTAACTTTTATTACAGGTTGCTTTCTCTTTTTGGCACTGGTTCCAACCACCAGCAATGCAGCAGTGCCGCAGGCACCGCCTCTGGTGGAAATCAGTCCTCTTTTCCTGCTGCCAGGACCCTGTACCAGTTCTTGAGCTGAACACCTGCAGCCTTCTAGCTGCCAGAAATGACAAGCTTCCAATCCTCCACACAGTGAGAATCACTTGTAACCTTCCCTCTCTGCAACCCCTCTGTAAACTTGGTTCACCAAGGTTATCACCAAAACTGTGAGAAAGAGGTGTGAGAAAAGCTGTAGAAATATAAGAAAAATAAATTAACAGACATGTTTGTTCATTTAATCAGACTTATTTGTTAATTTGTTAATCCTCCACTTAGGATTGTGAAGACAGCCTCATCAGTAGCTCAAAGACTCAAGAGGAGAAATGTACATGGAAAAAGTATAAAATTCTGAAAGTAAAAACAAGGATGATAGTTGGGAATCATCAGGACATTGGGTGGAGTTGTTGCTATCAGCAGTGCCAACGGAGCTGGGGCAGACTGCAGCCTGGCAATGCTGAGGACCTGCTGCAGGGAGGTGCAAGGGCAGCCTCATCTCCTGACTGACGCCTGCCCGTCAGCAAAGGCTCTTGGGGTGCCCCATCGGAGTGGTGAGCACACCGGTGCTTAGCTGAACAGCTCAGTAAATCCCAGCTACTTTTTGTGTGTGGTGGCCAATAGACAATCACTTTGTACCTGTAATTTTTGTATGCTGCTTGCTCACCTCATGCCTCAGCTCTGTTAACTGGTGCCTGATTCAACCAGAGCACTTCTCCTGAAGGTGAGGCAGCCACCACCCCAAACCCTGGCTTCCAAAGCACCAGGCAGTCCTTCAGTCTGAGACTGGACAGCTGTCTCCTTCCCTGGGATTTCCATCTGGGTTGAGGCCTCAGACATGCCGGGGTGGCCATAACACTCACTGCAGGAGGCTATGACCTGTAGCATATTACCACCATCACCGTGCCAACTTTTGCAGCATTGATCAGCACCTCCAGATCCTCTGCACCTGAGCCTGTATGAGAAAGTGCTTTGTTCCTGTGTATTGTGCTCTTGGTCAAGGATGTTCCTTAGGTGTTAGTCAAGCAGGAAGCTGGACACCAGCGTCCTCCACCCCCATGTGATTTTCTGCTCAACAGGCAACTTCTCACCATCTCTTTTGGTTCCCCGCTACTGTAAATGCTGAGTTCTTGGAACACTTTTGTCTCCTGTGCTGTGTTCTCCTTCCTCCTGCTCCATGCTCATCAGACAATGAAGACCCTCTGATGAGAATAAATGGGTCCAAAGACAATTTTTAAGACCTGTTCTTTGGTAAAGGAAACCGGGAAGAACTGTTTTCAAGCCTAAAGGATTCAGACAATGCCCAGCTCTAGAGTGTCAGATTAGAAATCTGGACTCGTCTTTCATCCAGCTTTGTGCTGGATATTGCTGTCACTGAAGCCAGAAAAAACAAACAACAACAACAACAACAAAACCCACCCCCCAACTGAATTTAAAGGGAGAAGATCAAACCCTTTGCAGTCTCCCAGTCTTGCATATTTACAGCTCAGAAAGAGTATGGCCTTAGGGGCAAACATCTTGTACTTTATTTTCCTCTTTTCAAATAAAATGTTCCTGTTGTGCTTTTGAAGGCTGACTAAATCACTAAAAACCATTTGAATGTCTCTTCTTGTTAGAGGACATCTGCTGAAAAAAAACAAGAACAGCCTGAGCTAACTTTTAGATGAACCTTAACAGTGATCACGCCAAAGCAACAGTGATACAGTTGGATAGTAATTTAGTATGCGTGGTCATAGAAGTCTGACCTTCTGTTAGAAATCAAGCAGTATGCTAAATATAAGCAGCACTAATTATTTTGAGTACCACTTTGTGTCTGTCCTCTCTGTATGTATGTCACACTGGACCTTCATTAGGTAATTCACCTATGACTACCTCCAAATGTGATTACACTCACACAGGCTACAATCATGGATAGGAATACTATTGCATTGTCGCCCATCATGCAAGCCATCTTGTGTTTTCTTTGCCTTGTCTTCAGTATCTTTTAATTCTAACAATCATGATCATCCCTTTAGCTTCACTTTAACAGACATGCCGACAAAAAAACAACTGGTTAAAATACATGTGTAAGTATGTTCCTATCAGCAGTCTAGCATGCATTCTAAGAGCCAGGGCCTCATATTATAAAATCATAAGGCCACAGGATAATTCAGATTTGAAGAGACTCAGATCTTTGCCCCTGTTCCCAGGGCATTACTCCTGTTCTGCCACAAAACCAGAGGAGGAGAAAGGGCATCCGCTGCACTCTGAAGGTGATGAGTTTCCAGTCTCCCACATCTTGTGAGTTTCCATCCACCACCCCCTTGGAGGTTGCCTCCAACCTTTTTCCTTGAAACACAGGTCATGGGTTCTGAGCACTGGATGTTTTCTGTGAAGACCCTGCCAATCCTCCCGGCTGGTGCATAGTCTGCTTCCACAGATCCTTCACCTGGTAAATCACTGTTGTGACCAGAGCACATCTCCCACGGGGAACTGGGGCACACTGTCCCCAGCCACAAGGGGAGGCCCCAGGATCTCCCTACAGCCAGAGACCTGGGTGGCAGCCCCCTCCAAAGGTGTTCTGCCTGGGCCAAATCCTCTGATGGGCTGGGGACAACTGTTCCAGTTGGCTGTAGCGATCCTAACCAGAAGAGCATTGTACATCGAGGAGTTAGTGATCCACATAAGAGTTAACCTGAACTGGTGCAGGCCTGTGCTGTGCTGCACTATGCTGCATGTATAGATTGGCCTTCAGGCCTGTGTTGTGCTGAACATGTCTCTTAGTCACAGGATAAACTCAGCTGGCTAATGGTAACGAAGGACCCTGTAAGGCAGCTCTCACTTGGCACTGGTGATTATGCCACCTATGGGTCCTTGTCTTTAGTTAAAAGTGCAGCAGCAAGTTCTCA
Source organism: Dromaius novaehollandiae (assembly GCF_036370855.1). Lineage (NCBI taxonomy): Eukaryota > Metazoa > Chordata > Aves > Casuariiformes > Dromaiidae > Dromaius > Dromaius novaehollandiae. The sequence continues at coordinate 169,665,728 of NC_088098.1, read as the reverse complement.
TGTGAATTTCCTCTTTGCTTGACAGTAAAAATGATTAATAGAATTGTTTGCTTTTAAGAAAATCTTTTAAGAGCTCAAAAGACAAAAATGTATGGATGAGAGCTGCAAGGTGTGGCTGTGCCCTCACTGGAGGCCCATTCAATGCTGCACAACTTCGGGTTCCCAGCATCTGAAAGGATGTGAGATTATCTATACTAATCCTTTTTTTTTTTCCCCTTACAGCATTAGTTCCAATAAATGGCATTTTAAGCAATACTTTACAAAGTCTGAGTGCCTTTCTTACTGGGATCATAATGAACTACCACCTCCCAGTGCAAAACAATGGTGTTGGAGACCGTGCTATGTGCCATGTTGCCACCATCTCTGTGAAGTCTTTGATAGAGATTCTGGGGTCCTTTGCGCCAACTGCTGTGCTAACTGCTGCCACAACAGCTGCAATGATGTTAGTTGCCTCTACTGTGCTTTGTCTCTGCTCCTCCCTGGTTACTGCACTACATCATTTTAAGTCCCCCAAGAAGATGTCCAAGATTTGCTTACAATGGTCCAGGTTCTCTACCTCAGCTGACAGGAATGAGCTAGCAGCTGTCTCCAGAATATCGGAATATTGGAACATATACACTCTGTTGGTCTTTCTGAGCTGCCTTTCAGTTAGGACACTTCCACCACAGCCACTTTCAGAGAACATGGATGTATTAATTAAAGGCTTTTTTGTTTTTGCTCACAAGACCATTTTGCTCACACACAATACTTGACTGTCAGGAATTAGGTGCACTGTCAGTAGTCACATACCTCAGTGCAGCTCTGTTCCCTCACTTCCTTTCCAAGTTGATAACCCCAGCAACTCCCCATACTATATTCTCATACCAAAGTTCCTCAGTCTCTGCTTTCTCCCAGTTAGACTATACTTATCTTTAATTTCCCCTTCCAACCCAAGAAGAACTCAGTCACTCTTTCCCACTGATCTGTGCCCGCTCTTATGTGAGCAATCTTCAGCAAGTAAATTCCTCCCTCACTCTCCAAGTTCCCAGCAAACCCTTATCTCTCATTCATCTGTCCACCTGCCTCTGGCCACAGCCATCAGCATATAAGCAAATCCGAAAAAAACAAATGCTGTCACGCTTGTGAAAAAAAATGTAACTTTTTTCCCCTGAAGACCATGATAAATCCACAGGTCCATGTTCCCCCATTCTGCTAAAAATAGGGAGTTAAGTAGAGATGTTCACTGAGAATAGAACAGAAATATAGAAGATAAACATTGTTCTGACATTTCATCTGTCATAGGAAATATAGCAGACCCAGTCCGGCCAGCTACAGTATCAGTGTTGGGCACAAGTGCTGGTAACCTAAGAGTGTGAGGCATTTCATGACTTAGAAACATGGCATTAAACACAAGTCATTGCTACAAGACCTGGGTAAATAACAGGCAGACTCCAATCCACCACTTTTACTTAATATATAGAGTTATCTTAAAATAGTAAGAATAAATAGAATATTTTAAGACATTGTAGAAAATTCACTTTAAAAGACTATGGCACATAAACAAGTGATCAAAATGTAAAATAATGCAAATTGTTATTTTATAAAAGTTTTAAGAGTCTTATAAATGATTGTACTTTGATAACTGATGTTATTGCACAAGCTAACGCTAGGCAGATGTCATTCTGAGGTAAGCCCAGAACTTCTTAAGAGAACTAATCATTTTATAGTTGAAGTTCTGTTCATACAGAACAGAACTTTTAAGTCCTGCAATTAAGTAGTCATTCCCAGAAGCAGGGACTTTTTAAGGCATCACTTTTGAGAATGATTTTATGGAAGCTAACAAATCAGCATTTTGAGCGTAAAAAATGTCATTTTCAGAATTACTGTACTCTGAAACATCACTTACAGGAATGATTAAAGAAAGATACAACATTGCTTCCTCAGGCAGACAAAGGCCCAAGAAATGAAATTACCACTGTACCTGTGGGTCAATATATGTCTTGATATCCTAAGGTTAATGCCTTCAGATAAATCAGAATTTAGAAATGGAACACCAACACTGCATGCCTCCTAAAGAAAAAAAAGAAAAAACGTAGCTATCTTACAAGCAATATAACTTGAAATCTGTAGCTGTCAAATTAACTATCAAGGTACTGTTAGAGAAGAGTTCATAAATCCTTTTCTATTCAGATATATTCTTGAGTTTCCTTTCTGGGTTTGTTTGTTTATAGATTGGGTGGTTTTTTTAAAAAAAATATTTATTTTTATTTTTTTGGTAAAAGTAAGATGACATCTTCTTTTCTCCTTTATTTTTAATATATTTGAATATGTATATTTCTTGATATATTTATTCGTGTATGTGCATGTATTTGTTTCAGGCAGGGACACAACTCTGATATTAATTAGGGAGCTAAGATAGAGGTTGTGACTGAGTGATTCTTACACAGAATATTTGAGGTATCTCCTGATTACAGATCATATCAAAGCATAATTCCACTGTGCACAAAATGGAGGGAAAAGGGAGAGGGAATCATCTTCTGGTTTTGGAAGATCTAAATCCATAATGCTGCACAGCCACTAAAAGTACAAGTTGACAGTGTCTCTGTGGAGAAACAAGGATGTAATGGAGCAGGAGGCAGGGACATTAAATATGGACAGAGACATTAAGTGCAAGGGGCAGTATTTGTTTGAAAGCGTTGGCCAAGTAAAGTCCCTCTGTATAATGTGACTGCAAATTTCAAGCCTTTCCCACAGTTCATGTTCAAGAAGGCTAGGTGGCAGAATTAAAAAATGCCATGGAGACAGACTAAGCAAGCTGAGAGGAAAATGATTTTAAATGCAATCTATCTTTGAAGCACTTATCTTTGAACTGATCTCTCTGCACCTATTCTTCTCATTAGACAGGAGTAAAAGGGCTAAGCAGCAGCACTCATTAAAGCAGCATCACATTCCCCAGGGCTATAGACTAAAGCCTGAAGTAAAAAAAAATGTCTTAATCATCTCTTTTCATCTCTGTATTTCACTCTATCTTCTTTACTTGCTCTCCTTTCACCTATCACAGCTACAAACTTATCAGGTGAAAAGTTTCTGACTCCTGGATTCGAAAACTTAACACAATGTAGCTTTTAAACAGTGGAAAACCCACAGTTTTGCAAACTTCTTTCTGACAATTATTGTAGAAGGATGATGGAAACAACAAATATATATGTATTATATATATAGATTCCAACTCTGTTTCATGCTGGTTGTGCCTATGCTGCAAGGCAAGGCATGTAAGCTCCTCTTCCCTAGATGCTTAACCACATGCTGACTTCACATCTGAACAAGATGTGGGTTCTCACCCATGTCCCTCTGAAAAAAAAGAAACCTGGTAACTGGTTAGGAAGGAGCAATAATAGCTGCAATAGCTGTCCTGGTGTCCCGATCCAATATCAGGAAGATTTCGTTACAATCCCAAGGACGAGATTAAGACCCTAAAACCGGTCAAATATCGTACAACCTTTTAACTTTATTTTCAGTGGAGTGGGGAGAAAAGGTGGGGAAGAGCGAAGGAGAGAGGGAAACAAGGGTAAGGGGAAAAGACAGAGAAAGTTGGAAAAGGAGAAAAGAAACTAGCTACCGCCACTCCAAATCCGATGATGTTCTGCTGACTCCACTCACGATCTTCACTGGTCGCAAACAAGCCCCCCCCATTCACGCAGTCTGCAGTTTTTTATAGGTTCTTGCCCCGCCTCTGGGAGGTGCTTCCTCACTTCCCATGCAGATTAGCTGTCATGCGCAGTCCGCCCTCTCGGAACCTTCCAGAAACGGGCTGGGGGCATCTGGGGGTCTCCTGCTCATGCACAGATGGCAAATGAGTACGTGCGGTTCATGCCAGACGTGCTGTTCCCCTGGAGGCAGCTTTCTGCCCTTTTCGCGTCCTTTTTCCCCCATGCAGATGCACGAGGTTGTTTACCTCGCGGATGGCTCCTGGGGGGCTCCAGTGCGGCATTGCCCGATGCGCCTTGGTGGTGGCAGCTCTGCAGCAGCAGCAGCAATGTCGAGTCAAAACCGCATTTAGTACCGGTTCTCTACACCTGGTCTGCATACTTAGAAGGGAACATCAGTGTGGGATTCCTGGAGTACAAACAACCCACAATTAGGATGTAGCAAGCATCCTTAGAGAAGAGCTGAAGGATATGTGGAACAGCTCACTTGTCTTCTAACATGCCTGCTTAGGGGCCTAGAGGGTTCAAACACTCCCTTTTCACTGTTTCATAGCAAGGAGACAAAAGGGGAGAGAAGCTTTAACTGGGTTATGGATCTCTCCTCTCCCTTCTGCGCATTTGGTCACAAAGTTCTTTCTTATTCCTCCAGTTTACCAGTCAGCATGACTTCACAAGCATAAAGCAAGCACTAAAGTCTTCTGGGGTATCATCAAATCAGTCACTGGTTACTGTTTCCCTAGAAAACCTAGAGATGGAACTGAGTTCCAGATTAATACACCTAAATTTAGTTTCTTACATGTGAGGTGGATGTCTAAAATCCCACATCTTCAAGAGATTCAGCTACTGACTAAGGTTTGAGTCAGCTGCCTAAATGTATCAAGTGACCTGGGGCATCTCAAATGGTCTGCTTTTGTGTATTTAAATCCCTCTCTAGTTCTCTGGACATATAACTGATTTAATAACAGCTTAGACACCTTCCTCAAATATAAACATCTAGCTTGAAATGTATGGTGACCTGAATCCACCTCAGAAGGTAGATTTAGCAGGATTTAGATTTTTAAACATAGTTGTCTAGTGCCACTTGAGATACCTTAGAGTATCTGATACACCCATGTGAGCTGGCAGGTACGACACAGGAAATGTCACACTTTTTTTGGAGCAGTCACTGGAGGCAAGACCCATAGCACCTAAAATGACACTACATGTCTAAGCATGGACAGCTGAGTCCTGCTAATTATTACCTCTGGGTCACCTCTAAGTCATTGTTCTGTTCTACTCACGGGCAGGGTGAGGATCTATCCTGTAAGGGAACATCTCTAATATCTTTTCCTTGTCCAAAAAGTTAATTCTCAACCTTAATTTTAAGGGATGTGCCTTATTTTATTCCATTGTCAGATGAGCAGCAGAAAGGTTTAATCAACCAATCAAACTTGTTTAGAGTAACATTAAGTGATATAACTGGTTGACTGAGACTTGTTTACATGTTTCCTAAGTCTGTACTAGACTGAACCTCTTAAAAAAATAAAGCTGTTTTTTCATTAAAATTAGATTTTTAACCTATTTTATATATATGTATACATATATCCTCATACATATTATTAATTTCAGGTAAATCACATAAATAGAATACCTGAAAGAAAACTTCTGGATGCATCTACACTGAAAAATAATAATTAAAAAAAAGGCCAGGGAGTGAGCTTTATTACTGGTGCCTTGCTTAACTGTTAGCCCATTCCTTGGCTATGTTTGGACAACAAGGAATTCACTCCAAGCTGGTACTAGGCACAATTCTGAGAACAGGTCATACAAGGAAACACTACCAAAAAACAATGTAAATGAGAATGCACCAGGTTTAGCTCCATGAACCCAACATCTGTCACTGCTACTCAGCACTACCCATTTTTTTTCACATCTTTAAACAGAATTATTTTGTCACCACTAAAATGTGTAAGATAAATTCAAATGTATAGAATGCTAATTGTACACCCTCAGCAATGCTGTACCTAAAGACACAAGTTTTCAAATGTGTCTTTCTTATATAATAGTATATCTTCTGCACCACACATGCCATAAGTTGAATGGAGCATAGTACTTGTAGTTTGTTGGTAGATAAAATAATAATGATCCAAGTATATGTGTTTTCAGTATATTTTTTATTTGACAGACTCAGATCCCTGTTTGGATGATGAGTATGACAATGATTGTGAGGTATCACTGTACCAAAGAAGTTTTGATAGATGATTTGAAAACAGGAAGCATCACAGTTTTCTGGAATGAGTGCAGAAATTATTTTTCCTGAATTACAAACAACAGTTGCCATTAGTCTTACTCATGCGGGACTGTCAGATGTAGGGCAGTACGTAAATAGAGTACATAATGAAAAATTATTCTACAGTGCTTCTAAGAATAAAATTTTGCAATTGGATAGAAATGTGAAAATACATGAAAAAATGGTGAGATGACTGCAATAACAAAATTGAACTGTAGTAGTAGGTCTATTAGATCATTCAGTGTCAGCAGATAAATATTTTTCTTATGATTCATCTAATTTCTCACTTATGCACTTCTGTAGGGCAAGATCTTTATGCATGACCAGAAAAATGATCTCTTTCACTTGGGAAAGAAATTAAACAGACAAAATTAATTCTCTTTTTTTTTTTCTGTATGATCACTTATGACTGAAGCTATATATCAAAATGTTACCATTAATTTATTATTATACAAGTAGAAATAGTAATAATTGCTTGTCCAACTATTTGGAAGACAGAAACAGAGGTATATTGAGTACTGAACATATACAAAAAGTGTGCACAGTCAAACTGTGTGCACTTCAGCAGTATATAATCACTTTAACAAAAAATACTACTCAGAGCTTTGGGAGACTTCACTCCAAGATGGAAGGAAGGTGAGAAGTATCATCCTGATCATTATCTCAAAAATATTGCATAAAACAAACATTGAAAAGTTATGCTTCTACAGAAAAGTTACAGCAACATTTTTACCCCTCTTATCCATCTCCAGAATCATAAATTTCCTTTTTATCAGTTGCAACAGAAGTAGAGAATGCTGAGTCACATTACCACCCGTTTGATGTTGTTGTCAAAAGTATCTCAGAGTATTTTCCAGCTATTAAAAATTGCTTTTGTACAGTAGATGAGTATTTTGTATATTAGGTAAGCAATTTTTATTGATGCTGATGGTGCTTAAGGGATAATAATAAAAAAAGTTTCAAGTACAAGAATTCACCTTTTGCTTTTAGAAAATGTTATTCCTAACTCATTTAAGCCTTCCTCCTTTTGAAGGGGTTGGGGGATAGAAGTGGATTTCTCAGGAAATTGTGTTGGATGATTAAAACTTGAGAAAAAGACAGCATGATGAATAATCTATCTAGCTATCTATTTATCTATCTCAAGATAGATTCAATAAAATGTGTGTGCATGATTTAAAGACATTTTTCAGAAAATGGTCTACTACCATAACATGAAAACTGAGCTATCTTAATTTCTTAAAATACATAAAATTTACTATGTCCACTACTACTCATGCAAAATTTGAAAGTCTGTTTGGCTGTGCAGAAAACTTAAACAGATTGGATAAATCTTGTAAGTATTGATTATGTTATGGTTGAGTTTCAAATGAAAGTTAATTCCAGGAGATCAAGTGGTGTATGCACTGAATAAATAAATAAATAAATATATAAATAAATAAAATGAAAATACATTAAAACGTTATCAAAAGCAATTTCATGATAATTATATTCCAGATGGAGGGAGAAAGATGTATTTGAAATATATCTATATATCTATATTATTCTAACAGAAATGTCTCCTAACTAAAAGCACCTTAAAAGATTTCTGATCTTAATTTTCCAGGTGAATATTCATTTTTCCACTTAGGACCTTTCTCCCTAAGGAAGTGCAACTATATATGACAACATATTTAGAACTTCTGCCAAAGCTGTCACTTTCACTTTTTCATTATCTGAGTTTATTCTTTCTTATTTTTTTAAATATGTATTTATCTTAACTCCTGACTTCATTTCTGACATCAGAATAACTCCTCATTTAAATATTAACCAAGTTTTAAAGTCATTAAACAAAAAGCATGGCACAGAAAGAGTGGAGTTATTTGTACTTTTAAACTTAAGACAGCAATTTTACAAAGTTTTGAGATTTGCACCAGAAACATCAAAATGCTGTATATTTAATTTAGCAGTGGTCACTCAAACATAAATCACTACTAAAAGGGTTTGTGCAGACATAAGATCAAGAAATGCACTTGGGATATAAAAGAGGGCGGAAAGTAAGTTAACTAGTCATACATCTTCTGGTAACATTATTTTCCTGTCCTTGAACTGATGGGACTCCCTCTCTGTGTTACTGGCAATGAATATGGTTTTAGCTCATCTTTCTGCAAATTTTATGAAACTTTCAGATCAACACTTCCAAAGTGCTAATACACTAAAGATAATCATATATCTGGAAGATCTTTAATATATAAATAAAAGCAGAATTATATTACAAAACATAAAAATACATTTAAAAAGGGATTTAGAAACTTTTCTTTTTTTTAAAAAAAAAAAAGGTATTCATGTTATTTAAAGTGATATTCATTACATGTGGTTATGTTTTGTGGTTCTCTTTGTTCCAAATTTCATATGGTTTGTATATAAGAGATGATGTTTCTGTCCCTGATTATGGCAATTGCTAAGGTTCATCTTCACAGTCTGCACTAAGAGCAAGGGGGAAATAATACTCATAAAGATATTCTCCAAATGCCTTAAAATCTAGTCAACAGAGCCCTCTCCCAGAATGCGGGAGATGAGAGTTTTATGCCTTCTGGGCTAATTAGAGTTCAGGCTAGAATTCAAGTCTCCTGTATCTAAAATAAATGCTCTTATCATCAAACTTATATTTGTAAGGCAGATACCGTGCTGTTGTCATTAAGCTCAGCTCCCCAGGCAGGTATTTGAAAGCCTGTGTGGGCACTGACAGGACTTAAGGTAAGGGAGAAGGGAGATGCCTGTCAACTCTCGATGCCTGTAAATTAATCAATATTGGAAAATAAGCAATAGGTGAATTCCTACATGGGCACCAAAAAAACGCTAGAGGTGGAAATCACCTCATCTAATCTCAGGTATCTACAACCTAGTGTCTATGTCTGAGCTACTCACCTTCAGTCATGTTCACAGCCAAGAAAAATGAACAGAAATTTTAGAAAGCCTTTCAGATGACCTGTTTTAGGTAACTTCTTTATGATTATAATTTATTCAGCTATTCATATATAAAAGCTACATCTCCACTGTTGATAATATTTCAGATGTAAGTGAACGTACATTGGATCTCTTTCCACTTGCTAGAGAGCTTTTTACCACTGAAGTCTGGGTATGTAGTAAAGTCACCAGAGGCACAAGCTTTCTGAGACAGAAAAATCAGACAGATTTGATGAATCTTGGAAAAAAAGGCCAGAATCCATAATTAAGAAAAAAAAAAGTTGATTGAATTAGGTACGGGGAGGACAAAGGAAATTTTAAGATTCCTAGAAAATTCTAGAGAACCATGGAGGAAATGGAACTGTGTGTGTGTGTGGCAGGGAGGAGGTTAGTTATCTGTTTGTTTTGACAACGTCTATGTATCATTTATGAATTACCAACAAGAAATGTAGTCTTGTTTTAGTAATCCTTTGGGAAATGTGTGCAATATTTATTTTACCTATTATATGTTCCTTAAAGGCTATGTTATGCAAAGGAGAAGCATATGTGTAGTTAAGCTAGATGCATGACATTTTTGGCCGTTAAACTGCAAGTTGTATATTTAAGATTTCTCTATATAACAGGCCAAAACCAGAAACAGAGAACATGAGAACATATGGACCTCTAACTAGAATCAAACCAAATACTATAGACAGGTGACCGAAGAAGTAAAACCAAGGAGATCAGATTTTTACATGAGTACAATTTAAATAAACTTTTTTGGCTTTTAAACTTAAGGCAGATACTTCTTGAAATACCTGGAACAAAAAAATTCTACAAGCTATGTCTTTGCAATGCTACATTCATCCATTCTCAGAGAAAGCGTGTGAGAGAAAACTGCAAGAAAGAACATGCCTTAAAAACTTTGATTTTTGCAGTCAAAAGTATAACATCTCAGCATGAAATAAAGCCTTCTAACAGGACCAATCTGGGATGGAGAAGTTAAAAAAGAATAATTTGTGCTATGCCAGAGAGGAAAAGAGTGATATACTGAGTAACCAGGGTTCATCTATACTAGTCTTTGTCCATTTAAGGCTATAGGAAGTCTCTTCCTTATGCACTCAATGGATCCAGTCTCCTAACATACTCAGTGATCTAGAAGTGCAGCTAAATAAAGGAGAGTTAACACACTTAAGCAATGTATGTGCTCAAGGCATGTTGACATATTGCACCCTATAAGAGTAATGCATGGCTACTCTCTGTGTATTTATGTTAAAAGGAAAAGAACTCTTGCCTCTGGAAATGGTTCCAACTCAGAGGGATAGCCAGAATGTGAATCAAAGTTATTTCCTTCAAAATACCAACATGGTGAATCCTGACTAAAGGGCTGTGGAATTAATTTATGTTGCTGTTAAAATTTATATATACATATATGCATATATATGCACACGCACTGTATTCCTACAGCATACATACTGCTGTTAACATTTATTTTGCAAACAGTGGAATTCAGGGAAGCTTGTTTCTCTGGATCCTGGGCAGGACTAACTCCTCTGAATTTTATTATGGAGCAAGCTATGATTGAAGTTTTGTTTCTGTAGTTGGGAAATTTTTAGTGTTGCCCTGCAATCTAAAATCCTTTCTCTCAATGACAGTGTTATTAGGATTTCTCTGCTCTACCTGGATGCCTATTTCTGCAAGACTTACAGAGAGTTAATCTGTTTAAGATTTCTACCATTCTATCAAATTTAATTTAAAAAAGCAGAATAGTTCAGAGGTTACTTGAGAGAAAAACACATACAGAACTATATGATAAGATGCTGAGAAAAACTGTCCACGCAGTTACTTAATGGCCTCCACACATGCTAGTATTTATGTGTATATAATCTGTCTTCAGAGTTGCTCCCGCGGCTTGATCACACAGAATTCATATGCAGAGAGCAGCATGTGCATTAAAAAGTGTAATTTAAAGTCCTGGAAGCACACTGGAATTGATATTAATGAGATCCCTGCTGGAAGTCACTGCTGAGAGCCTTAAAAAAGGTAAGGCTTCTAAGAAGAACAAGAACTCAAACAACCTATTAGCATGAAAGAGCTTTTTCCTCTTCTTTCTTCTCTTTTGTGTGTGTGCACATGTGTTTGTGTGTGTGTTCCTCTTGTACTTACTTTGAACAGTTGCAATAAAGGAGAGGAACAGCAGTTCAGGTTTAAATGGAAAATACAGTGCCTAGCGTTTAAACTCATGTGGGTCCTTACTTTTGCTCCACTCTCAGCAATATTGACGTCAGCAACCTTGTACCCTCTGTTGTTTGTCATAAAAGAACATGAGAATGAGGATTTTTATTACCACATTCAAAATCACCTGATTCTGAATATATCAGCAGGTACAGTTTGTCATAGCTCCATTAGTATATGTAAGAGTTCTAGCAGCTGAGTAACTACTCATGACTTTTTTGCACTGCAAATCTTGTTACAGGCCGAAGGGAACATGCCATACCTATAGAGCTAAGCAATTACTGTTAGTCTAATTAATGCTTTAACAGTCTAATACGAAGACTGTTAACAAAGTTCTAGACTAATACCAGACTGCCTACAAAAAAAGTTATATAAATAATACAGTATCTCCAGCTTTTCTTTGGTGTTACGTTCATCTGAGGTTCCTCTGGATCCTCAGGTTGACACTTCAAGCTTCCTTAAGAAGAATGGGTAGGGGAAGGGGAAGTGATGATAAGTTGTCAGCATGTGACTTGGTGACTACCTAGCGAGGTCAGACATATAGCATACATAGTATCGCCAGACTAAAAGCTACAACAGGTCAGGAATGGTCACTAGACAGTTGTGGAAAAAAGCTAAACCCAGCTCAGGCCAAGTCAAACCCAAACAAGTCCAGAAACCCTGCACTCTCAGATCATTAAAAAGTCTATGGCCTTTTACTTAGCAAAGACAGAAATCATATTTACTTGGCCAAAACCTTTTGTTGGAATTATATCAGCAGCAGTCTACTCAAAACTAAAAAAAAAAAAACAAAAAAAAACTAAAAAAAAAAAAACCGGCAGTGTGATGTATAGGATGAAGTCATTACGAGAAAGGATTTTCTCAAGGTATTTCCTTCACATTGAACCTTAAAATGGACTGAATTTCCTGTACTCTACAACTTCAGCTGTTTTAGGCATTTATTTATGTGCATGTGTGTGCCTGTATACATAGATGTATACAATACTATTTCAGGTTACAGAAGAATTTAATCAGGTGATATATATTCTCACCAGAGATGCTAAATTAAAAAAAAAAAAATCTTTTTATATGTAACACTGAAAACCTTGTTAGAAAGGTGATGCATTCTTATCCTTCTCAGAATTCATATATGAACAGAAATAATTTGATGTACACTGCCCAGAAAATCCATATACAGTAACTGATATCAAAGTAAGAAAAGCCATAAGCTATTGTCTCATCATCATAGAACCTTGGTACTAATTTCAGTCCTTGGGTGTGGGGAATCAGACTGCTTTAATTACATTTAAGTACATTTTGGAATTACGCAAACTTAAACAATTATGAATTGTCATGGGGAAAACTGTTCAACTCACACAGTTTAAATCAGATCAGGACTGAAGCAGTTTATTGATTTATTATAACAACATTCAGTTAACCAACAATGAGTGAACTGTACACTCAGGATCAATATCAGCAATGCAAAGGATGAACTACCATGCTAGTTATGAACTACAGTGCTAGTTACTCACAAAATGAAATATAAACCTACAGTTTTCAAACACCCTCTACAAATAATCACAAGAATTTCTGATCTTGCCTCCCTCCCCCACACACATATTCAATATTTGCATAGCTATGTACTCCTAACCCAGCAAGTGTGGGCTACAAGCAAGAACTCCATCCTCTGGGAGTGCAGGTTCCCCTATTCACACACACCTCCTGTGTTCACACATGTCTTTACATTTGCCCTTGTCACTCCCAACAATCCACTGATCCACAAGCTGGTGAGAAAGCCCCCCCCACCATGAGGTCACATATGCACATTCAAAATGTGGGTATCTACTTACTGTACCCTGCACTGAAACAGAGGCTGCTCATTGCAGAAGATGCTCCATTAAGTGATGCCATGGGGTGACTTCTGACAGTGAAAAATCAGGTGTGGCTGCTGCTCTTTGACCATTTTCCCAATCCAAGATCTCACCCCACAACCAAAAATTCTCATGCTTCTTTTATATTTCTTCTTAAGTTGACTCCTTGATTCCTCTAAAAGACTACCAGTAATCTGGTTACTGTTTAATTTGGTTGAATGTCATCTTAAGGAAACTTTATGACTGTTAATTTCCTTATAGTTTTATGAGTTATTGGGCAAATGCTATCTCAGACCAAGCAGTTTTGGGTATTCTATTCACACACACTGTTTACACTCCCTATCTTTTCAGTTATTGTTATCCATGTCATATTACCAAGAGGGAGCCATGTGTTCAACACATCTTGAACATGTGCATGACAACTGATAATAAAAGACCTGACTCTGTGTTCCTTTCAGGTTCATGGCATATTAGATAGGGGCAAAGCTTTAAGTCCTTATAGGGGTTAAATCACTATCAACTATAGCCATTATTTAAAAAACAATACAAATTAAGCTAACCCTCACCACATGTTACCAGTTTCCAGCCAAGTCTAATGTGGAATTTTGCTATCTTTGCAAAGGTGAAGGTCATGAGTAGTCTTTGATGGTGGATCTGTGTTCAAAGGGAAAAGGAATATCTCTTTCCTTAAAAACAGGACTAACAACTAAAAGAGCAGAGTAGGACAGGCACTATGCACAAATGGTTAGGCATGTGGTGCATTGTGTACTCTATCAATATATGGATTCTGCATAAGAGTCTTCTCACATTTGGAAAATTCAAGTAGAATTTTCACTTCTCAGAATGCCTAGCTAATTAAATGCTATGATCTATTCCCAAGCTTAAAGTACCTTCAGAGGAAATTGGGTTGAAAGTATTCATCAGTTACTTAAAGAGAAAAGCAAACCCAGAAAACAATGGCTGCAATTATTCTATAACTCAAAGATTCAGATTCAGGAATTTCATAGTTATATGTACATTTTCAAGAAGCATAAACATGTGAAAGCATGAAAATGTATCTGTAAGAATTATTTTAAGACTGATTTGAGACTAGAAACCCTCAAGTGCTTTAATAATCACTCTGTGTTACTTGATATCTGCATTTACATTTCCTGACATGCTCACCTATTCCTCAGGTCCCAACAAACTCTGAATTTTCTAATGACTAATTACATCATCTCTTTAAGTTTCTGAGGGTTTTTTACCTTAAATGAGGTACTTATGTATTCAACTTCCATCTTGATCAAGGGGAATTCTTTATCTGGGACTCTAATTATGATTATTAGAAAAGTTAGTAATTAATAACCTCACTTAAAAAGGAATTGTTCAGATATAACTTGTGTATAAGGGCACAGTGAATTTTAAATATACATAAAAATTTGAGGAGTAAGTTCTTTCAAATTAAAGATTTTTTCTTCTTATTCAGGAAACAAAAAAGAATGATAAGATAGCTATATTTCCAGAAGGATTTATGTTTTGAATTCTTTCATCTCATAATCACTTGTAAATTCTCAGAAAGCTCATCTTAGCCTCAAAAAAAAAAAAGCCTAGATATATCTCTAGGCAGTAAGATGACTAATTGAAGACATTGCCTTACTCAGAATAGACAGTTCATGTAGCAAAACAGACACCTCAAGACATCAATTTACATTGTAGGAATGCTGAATCATTCTCTGAAAGAACCTATCCTCCTCCATTATATTGGAAGCTTAGATGAAGTGGCCTTCAGTGAAGTGCTTCAAGAAAGGCAAGATGCATCTAGTACTATGTTTGATTTTATTTTAATTTTTATTAGCACTTTTAATAAAAACTTATTTTAACAAATTAGATTTTAAATTTTCTTTTCTTTTTATTCAAACCAAAGTATGCTCAGCCAAAGATAGCCTAATTTATGGAATTGTAACCAACAATTTCCTAAAAACATTTGTGCACTTAGGGACTGTCTTTCTTTCACTTATCTAGTATCATGATTATTAAACAGTGCTTTGAGAACCAAAGAAAATACTCAAAGTCCTAATAGTGGTTCACAGAGGGTTCATGGAACAAAATTAAACAGTATATCATTTGCATTACCTTTGCAGAGCTGTTGGAACAGAATCTCCTGGTCCAAAAGGTTTAAGGATCTGTAGACTACCTACATACAGTCTTCAAAGTTAGTAAAATCGTGGACACTTGCAAATGCTGTTTTGCACAGTCGCCAGAAGACAGAACCATGCAAATTTCCAGTTTGCAGATTGTCATGGCGCCACAAGGGCCAGCAGCTCACTGGGGACCAGTGTCGGTCGGGGCTGCCAGCAGCTCCTGAGGGAGCAGGGCACTGGGGGCAGCCAGGGTAGCCCAAGCCTTGGCAGGGTGTCAGGCACCACCATGGGGAGGAACCTGGAAAATGTGCATTTTGTGTCAGAAAAAGTTGCCTTTTATACAGTTTGCACATCACTAATCACAACAAGACGCTCAAAAGAGTCTGATTCAGTAACTGTTAATAACACTGAGCACTTCTGAAATCAGGGGCAACTATACGAGTGTATCGGCCATGAAAAGATTCACTGTCCATCATATTTCATCATGTACATGCTGATTGCTTTACAGCTTGTGCATATAACTTCAAAAATGTAAAATGAAGTTTTGGTACTGAACTCTAACTATTCATGAAGTGAAAAGCAAATTAGAGATGTCTATTGCACCTTACTCCACATTTCAAAATTAAGCTAAGTGAAATCTTCTTCCATCATTCAAAAAATGAATTTTAATGTCAAAACTTTAAAAATAGTTGTTTGATATCTCATACCATTTGTGCTTCTCAGTGGCAATACTCAGGTATTACTTGGAAAGTCAGAGGCAGCATGAAGAATCTTTTCACATGTACCTGTGTTTGAGGGGGGAAAAAATAGCCAAAGATTAAATAACTGCTATTTAATTTATTTAAAATTTGGTATTTTCTTTAGGTGTGTTTTACTCATGTTTCTGAAGTATTATTCAACATGAAAATAAGACCTCTCAGGAACCAAATAACACAGGGGTACTGCATACTATACCAACACCCTTTCATATCCGACCAACATAATTTCTAGCTTCCGAGGTGCCTATTCATTGATTAGTGAGATGACTTAAAAGTTTCTTTTTTTCCCATCTTTTCTGCTTTAGCTAAATAATGAGAACACTAGGTTAATGCAATACTTTTCTAAGCCATTCTTAGCAAATTATCCATTATTGATGAAAAGGAAAAAAAAATCCCAACTGTGGTTACTATAAACTCCATAATTGATTGACATATCTAGTTAGCAAAGTTATCTTAGTTGAATCATAGGTGTTGTTTCAAACAAGATTGCATTGGTTTAAGCCAGTTACAATACTTACATGCATTAGCAGTACTAAATGATGAATGCCATTATATGTCAGGGCCCCCTGCTTACATTGGCAGAGAAAGAGTGACTGCTTCTCAGATACAGTGTATTTTTTAAATGCTGCCATCATCCAAAGACAAACAGATGGCTGCTATTCAAGCAGGGCAAAGCAGTGATTATACACATCTGTACAATACCAATAAATTCTAATATATCCGGAAGCAATTAGCTGCTCTTTTAGAATAAAGCAGAGTTATTCAGCACAGCTTTCATTTCATTATTTGGTCAATTTTACATAAAAGTTGTAACTATACATAAATGGTTTTCATACTAGTGAACACAGTTGTCTTCAGTGATTGCATAGTGTGTGGGAAAATGTATCTGCAGCTCACAGATAAGAATATCATAATCACTTTCCTCACAACCCACCCACTTTTTCTGATTTGCTGTTAACAGGAATTAGCCTCGAGATCACTTTTACCATTACTGCAAAGTTCTCTCCTAGACCTTCACTGGATTGACCTGCCAAAAAGTTAGCCCAAAATTATACTTCATATGTCAAGCTGGAAATATAGACAGGAGATGAAAACTGAAAGCTCTTCCCTCAAGACGAATGTTCTCCGGTGAGCTTTCATGTACTGGCATTTGTGTCTACTCCTGAACTTGAGTTTCACAATTCATAGTAGAGAAAGAAAAGTTCAGCCATCTGGAAAGCTATGTTGATGGGTTATAACATCCCACTAGATTCCTGCACAGCTTTTCCAATCAGTCTTTAAGCAATTAAATCCTCTCTCTAGGAATAAAATCTATCGGCAATGGATTGTTATTAAAGCAAATTATTATGCTTTATCCTCTTTTTCAATAACATCCGAATGACTTTTATTATCCAGGGAAGCAAGATCTACTTCTGGATTTTGCCTTATTTCCAGAAGGTATATCTTCACTGCTAGCAAAAAAGAGTCAAGAAATGAGCTAGAACAGTGGACACTGACTGTCCACTGTGCTAAACAGTTAGTTAATTTCTGACCCCAATATGGACCACTCAGATTGCTATGTTCAGAGCAAATTTGCTACAGACAGGACTAGCTTTATGCAAAAAGGAGGTAAGGTAGTTGGTCTTAATTGACCTCAATATTAGAAATGAGTTCTTCATTTTATTTTTTTAGTGATATAGACATAGAAATCCAAGTCAACACAGAATATCAACTTATTGGACTTTTTTATTAATACAATGCACAACAGTACATTTCACACACACATCTGATTCCAAGCCCAGTTATTCTAGGTTATCTTTACTTGCATTTGTATAAGCAGACTAGATCTCCTTTGCTTGAACTCCTGGACATAAGCCAGCTTTGGTTTCAAAGCCATCTAACTGTGTTAGCACAGCACTCTGATTATGAGAAATTTCTCTGTTCTCTAAAGCAGTGACACAGCTTCAGGAGCAAACCTGACTTTTATCCAGTTGACTTTAAGTCAAGTCAGAGAAGTGTGTGTCTGTGTGCAATCTAACACGTCTCTAAAATATGGCAGTCCTAACAAACTAATACTTATGCAACACGCTTATTCACTGTCATTGTATGGAAACTTTGTATTTTTCCAATATTCATATTATTCCAAGATTGAATTGCTCTCATTTCCACTTTGCACTGGGAATATTGTTGCATTTTTATTTAAAAATTTGAGAAGCCACTGTCATACATCTTCTCTATGTAAAGATACATACACACTGCAGTCATGTCTTTTTTTATTCTTCTTTTGGGCAAGTTGATGAAAAAGACATCTTTGATTTTCTGAGGTTGGTATTTCAGGCCTTGCATCATTTTTGACTGCTGGTCAAATTTACTTAGTTGTAGAATAGAACTGGTCTTAATACTGTAACTGTACAATTTCCTTTTGATTTCTAGTTTCTGCAGTCCTCAAAGACTGCACTAGCTTCCAGTGCTACCACATTGCACTGTGTGCTCATGCATATCATCCACAATAACAAACACAGGTTATATCCACCATGCCATCAAAGGGTTTGGCTGGAGCTTTAATCTAGTTAGGACAGATTTGTATGCCAGACTAGTTGTTATAGTGTGGATATCCAAAACAATTTCATAACCTTAATGTGAGACCCTAAGAAAATTCCTGAAAATAAAATACCACTACATTCTAGTATAAAGTCACCCTTCTTTGGGGGATAGTCAATATTCCCGATTCCTTGATAAGTCACCTTGTTATTTTTCTGATCTAAAACAGATGTTCTTGAATTGTCACAACTAATGCAAATAATTTGGTTTGTTCCAAACCATTATCTGACAGGTCTTGTTTTAATTTATTAGGGTATTTTGTTTGTTTGTTTGTTTGTTTGTTAATGTCTCTACAACCTCTCAGTCACTTTCCAGGAATCTTTTTTCCAGGAAAGATCTTCCAAAACAAACGAGCAAGCAAATGCAAACCAAAACAAAAGTAACTAAGCTCAGCAACTGATTTCTCAGGGACTCCATGAGATCAGATATGGATAACTTCTCATTACAGCTAGCTTAAAAATGGAAACATTTTTTAAGTTTTTTTCTTGAAAACATTGAAGGTCTTACTTTGAAGTCAAGCAAATTTCAAAACTCTTGGAAGACCAAGTGGAATTCTGGTCTTCTCAAAGTTCTACTGAAAATACTAATGACTATTTCTACTATTTACTTCTCTGTTGGTCTCTGCACCACAACACACACAAAGCTTAATCCAGTACATTGCACCAAAAAAGTAGTGCACCACACCACAGTTCCCTAAAAGCACAAGCATAAGGTGATAGTGGAGGCCCCAGGGGTAAAAACACAAATGGTCTTTAAAGCAGTGCAATCTTGACCACTGGGTAGAACTGGTTTTACAGTACAAAAAAGGGAACAAAGAATTTGTATCAGCAAATCTAAAACATTTCATGCATGGTGAAAGTGCAAAGGAGATAACTTATCAAAGATGGTTACAGCCCCTATAAGAAGAGGACATAGGAAGGATGGAGAGAAAGCAACACCTTCAACCTTTATCCCCCAGTTAAGCATACGGTGACTGATCAGCGCAGCTACTTCCTTGCAGCAGGTCCTCCCTCACCTGCAGCAGGTACCCTTATAGAAAGAGAAACTATCTGTCCACATCCACACTAGAAAGAAACAAAGAAAAACTGTTCCTTACACAAGGATCAAGGGCTCTTCTGTCACAATTAAGCTAAGTTCATCCAGCGGTCAAGGGATATCTACAGCACAGCACAGGCCTGCACTTATTCAGGTCTACTTTTATGCAGACAGCTGACTCCTCGATGTACAATAGCCTTCTAGCTAGGACCACTGCAGGGAGCAACTGGAAAGCATCACCCCTAATCTGAACCTAAGCAGTTTGCTTTTGCATGATAATGGACCTGCTTTGGTATTCAGACTGCTGAAAGGAATGTATTTGCTTCAGATCCTATGTTCTCTGTCTGATATTCAGCACAGCTGAATGATGCACGGTCACTAAACCAGCTGACAGCAACATGACAGAAAATATCAACATCAGTAATATTCTGGCTTATTTTATCTTGTAATCAAACTTGTGGAAAACACTTTATGCCCACTTTTGTAGAAGTTTATGCTTTGAATACCACTCCTGTAAGCTACAGCTGCTAAGCAAGGGAAAGAACCCATAATTTAGGGCTTTCCTGTAAGGACGGAAGGTAGAATAAATAAAACTTAAATTTCAGTATTAACCCAACAAGCTCTTACTTTTATATCTGTCTGTCAAACTGAAACTAATTCAGGAAGCTCAAAATCTAGAGAACTACTGTGATAAACTGGGCTTGTTTCTGGCCAATTGAAAGGCATCTCATGCTAACTAATACTTGCTAATGCCATGCTAGCTAATATTATCCCAACACATTAAGTGGTGGTTAAGTCACAAAGCCACCGTCTTGGCTGAAATTCAGACAAAAATATGAATGATCTGGAGTCAGTGTTGTTACAGAAATATGAGCTTCCCTATCCTGGGAAAATTCTTGTCCTATTCAAACTCTTAGCAATTCTACCCAATTTTATTTTCTACTCTAACTACTTTAATCTGTTAACTGTAAGTACTATAGTCTCTTCTTTTTGGCTTTGGCTACTGCAAATATATTTCATTTAAACAGAAAATGTGCTTTCAGTTTCTTTCTGAAAGTAAAAAGAAGAAGAAAAGGTACAAAAGAAGTTAGACTCCTTTTCTTTTGGAAATGTAGCTGCAAAGAAAATAAAACTCTTTACTTTGTTTCCCCTTCACATTTTTATCTGAAAATAAAAACGCTTGATCTAGAACTGATTATGAGTCTGAACTTCTTGTTTAGAGTGCACCTAAAATGAATGCATATTGAAACTCTGCTTCAGCTCAAAGTTCTAGTTTTCTTTTTAAAGGAAATATGTACCTAAGATGCTTACCCAGATTCGGATGGTGTACCCAAGTCTTAATTGTAAGCTTATAGAACAGTAGAATGTTAGAGAACCTCAATGAAACATCTCAGTGATCTTGTCTTTCAAAGAATATGAAGGTATTGCATGTATACAAGATTCATAAATCTCTGAGACCTAACAGAAATTCAAAACTTAAGAGACTTAGATAATAAGAAAAAAGTATAATCACATTGTCCTTAGAAAAAACACACTCCTATCATACATATTTCTGGAAGACATTTTTTATAACATATACTACATTTACAAGAGATACTGGTGAACACAGCAAGAAAAAATGTTATGTTTTGTTGCTTGCTGCTGGTACTTTTTTTTTTTGTTTACAGCACAAAGCATACTGCTTGCAGTGACAGTCTTATTAGTTTCAATTTTTTTTGCATTTGCTAATGTTTTTCACGTATTTGCTGTAAATGTAAGTGATTTGGTTTATACTGCAATGTTACTCAAACTCCCCTATATGAGCATCTGCCCGTTGATGATAATTGATGTTGGCTTCCATGGAAATGCTAATTTTGTAGCAGTCAATCAGGCCTCATTAGTTACTACTCTTCCAGTTACATTCACGAGAAATATGTGGTGGTCACTGTGAAGTCTCTGACAAGTAATCAAGCCTACTGAGAAAAGGGGAAGCTCAATTAATTACAACTGGGCAAACAGATTTTTTTTCCCTAAACATTCTCACTTACACATTATAAATGGAAGTGATATGAAGCAGAATATTTTAAGCTCTGTGTGAAAATTTGTATCTTATATGCAAAAAGCAAGCCAACCTCTACTTCTGAACCTCAAAAAAAATCTATCAGTATATAAAAATACAGTCTTCCACAATGGGATTTTACAGTCAAACACTCAGTTCTTTTTTTAAAAAATCCCTTTCTTTAAACACTGGCATCACTAGTGCTACAAACATTCAAAGTACCTGCACCAATAGGTTTTCTCTAGTAGAAACATTGTCTTTATATAAAGACGATAACAAATGACAAGTTGGAAAAATGAAAAGACTGTGCAAAGAATATTCACTAAACCACCAAGCCATATTTCTGTGGTTTTATTCATTCCAAAATGAAGCTGTATTTAACAGTTATTACTTTGCTGATGGACCTGTGCAAGCCAGCTCCACAAATCTTTAAAGACTCCAAGTGTCACTGAAAAGGAGATGTAGCTTTTCATAATTCTGTATTACCTTGCAACAATATAAGTAACACTGATCTCATCCTAGATTCCTTACTGACTTGTTCTGTCACCTAAGGTAAGTTTTTTAAGAAGAAAATATGAATCATGTTATCATTTACAATGGGATTCATTTGCATCATATTGGCAGTGTAAAATACTCAAATTACATTTAAATTGCATATAGGTCCTTTTGCACTGCCAGTAGAGCAAAGGAAATCTTAGGGCATATGCAAATGCTTTTTGCAGTTTTTGCTCATGTACTGCAGCCAAATGTTCTTTAATGTTTATTTAAGAATGTCTGTTCATTCTACTTTTTTGGAAGCAGTCCCTGGAGTGAACAAACCCCATAACCATTCCTGGGCTTTGTCTTGGTTTGTTTATCCTGGAGAAGAGGAAGCTAAGGGGGATCTAATAGTCATCTTCAGCTACCTAATGTGTGGCTATAGACAAGATAGAGCCAGAGTCTTCTTGGAGGCGCACAGCAAAAGAAGCACTGGCACAGATTGCCCAGAAAGGCTGTGGAATCTCCACTCTTGGAGTTATTTATAACTTGATTGGATGAAGACCTCCATGATGACCTCCACAAGTCTCTTCCAACCTAAATTATTCTGTGATTCTACTCTATAAATCTAAGACATTAATTCAAATCAAGATTTCTTCTAATAAATATAAAAAAGTTAGATGTTTCATTTGAAGGATGTTGGTTTAGTAGTTTTTAAAGTTTTCTCTTGTTTGGGGGAGGGGTTTGGTGTATTTTTCCTGAACTTTTAAAGTGGAAACTTTAACTGAGGTTCAGCAGAGTGTGCATTTAAAACATGCATGCATCTCAAATATTGAGAAGACATTGCGGCCATGTCTACGCTGTTAAACAAAACAGAGGTAGAGCAGGGTCTTTAATCCACAATCAGAAGCATGAAAATGTTGGCTGCAGCAAATCTGCTGCTGCTACAATGTCATGCAGGAATCACAAACTGGGGGAGTGGGGACCAGAACAGACAAGTATATTTCAATGGCTGAAGAAATGTCATGCCCCTCTCCTAGATATCCAAACTGATTCTTGTACATTCTGTTCCTGCAACACATGGGTTATCTCCTCACATAGCAAAGGCAGGCTGATAAATGAGAACATCTTTGGCAATGGCAATGGTAATGGTAATTGATAGTGAAGTGCCTGATGAATGGCAGCCAAAAATATTAACTGTAGATCAATGGCTATACACGATAATAAAAGAAATGTCAGAATTAAACAGAGAGCTACCCAACCAGGTTACAACCTAAAAAAAAAAGAAAAAAAAACCCCAAAAACAGTAGGGAGAAGGTTTGGAAAGCACCTTATCTATGAAGTATGGAATGTAAGAGAGCCAGTCATGGATGTACCAACATTTTACTGAAACCCCATATGGACTTTCTAGGAAACGGTAGTGCTCAAATGTAACTGTGGAAAAAGACAGTCCTATGGTATATCAGGTAGATGTGCCTAAACAAAGAACAAACCAAGCTTGGAAGAAGTAATACCATCAATTGCAGTCACAGGTTTGGAAAGGTACTCCAAAAATGTAATAACCTAGAGGCCTAAAGGCTTAATAAGTCTTTCTGTTATGTTTTACAGAGTGATCCTCTAAGGGACAAGAAATTGAAGATGAGCATCTACTGATAGTAGTTTTAATTTCAGTAAGGTCCTTTCAAGCACATGTGTAAGGAAGGAAGGAATCTAGGACAGTACGCATTGGCTATCAAGTCAGTTGCAGAAAGTAAAAGGAGAGGTTTAAAATGAGGACCTAAATGCTTTCTGTACTTAAATAGTTCAGAATCTAGAGAATTGTGGGTGAAGCATGTTTATTTTAAGTTTTGAGAGCACAATAATGAATAGTAAAACACTATGACTGAACCAGAAGTGATTTTGAAGAAAAATTTTATAGATAACTTTTAGAATATATTTGCACCTGTCTAGTAACCACTGTATAAAATTTTCCAAAGGTAATCCTTTAATGTGCAATTTTAACTAATGTATTAAACTCAGCATTTCCTTTAAGAATTAAAAGTTTTAAAGTTAGAAGCAATACAAGAAGGAATTTGGTGTTCTGTACACACAGTCACAGGAGTTCAAATGTATAATTGTGCACATCAAAGTTAATATTTAAGTGATTTGTTAATATTTGGTCATACTGCTGTACTATTAATAATACCACTATCTGTATTATTACACTGTATTATCTGTATTATGTTACATTGGTATATATGAAGCACTTCTCTCTGCTATAGCAAAGTTATTTGCTATTGGTTTTTGGAAAACCAATATCTGAATTCAAGTTTAACACCTTGAGTAAAAGCTAATCAAGAGGCATACATATTTAATTAGAGAACATATAGGAAAGCAATCATGTTATTTTGTAGGTTGCTGTTATTCTGTGGAGTGATTTTGCTGCTGCTGTTCTATTTGTGTTGTTACTCTAAACCAATAGCTCAGAAGTTATAACTGGTTTGGGTGCACAAATGATTGTAATCTAGTCATATACCAGTGTGTAATTTACCTGATAATAAGTAATGTAACATAGCCACCATCAAAAGGCGTGTCTTTAACTTTACCATACCTTTAGAAATAACAATATCACTTTATTAGTTAATATAGTTGATTTTATTCTGTGGTATGCATTAATTGTGCAAATTGTATTGGTAATAAAATCAAACACTGTGCAAAGTGAATAATGGCTACATTGGCATGCAAAAACTGATCATAAGAGCAACATGAAGAATTACAGGTCATCTTCAGACCTGTACTGAGTACCACGAGGCAACACTAGACAGAAGCGATCAAAACGTCTATGAGACTTTGCTCAGTCCTGATTAGGACCCATGAGCCATAGGAGGGTGCACAATATCTTAGCTGGATTTGTGAGTGAGTGAGAGCCTGCAAAAGTTAGTTTGCAGGCTAGAAAAGCATGAAATGCCACCCAACGGCCCAGTAAAATAGCATTGCCATTGCCAATCACAGACCACAGGCCTTTGGTTAAATTTATCTTAGATTAACTTTGTGTCAGTGCCCCTCAGGGAACCTGTTCCCCACACAGGCCACTCGGCACTGCTGCGTCTTGGCCCCAGCACTGGCTCCCGCCACTGCCACTGGGGCCAGTAACATGTTATTGGCATGTTACTACAATTTGCTATGTGAAACTGAACTTGATAGAACATTTCTCTTGTTATGATGTAGCATATAAGCGAGGACTACGAGCAAAGTCCTTGGAAAAATGGGCACAGGTTGAAAACATTAATAGTCAGACTATTGACATCCATCAGCTTATCCCTGAGACAGAGACTTAGAAAGTAGAACTGATCACATCTGATTAAAAACATGCTTGAAAGACTGTTCAAATTTTAAAAGCATACCTTTATATATTACCCACATTTGCATAAACAAAAAAATTGTAAGTACATCTTAGATGATATATGAATACATCTCAGTTACTTTCGTAAGTGTCAGTGCGTGGGGATGTGGGTGTATGCATGTACGCATGGGGGTGTGTAATTTAGCACATCTACTGTTCAGAATTTGTCCTATAGTCATCTCTTATCCAGAATGATGTCACCATTTTGTTATCCTTTTCCTATTTTTTTCCCCATATTTAATAGAACCCTTTGGAAAAGAAGAGTACAAAATTATGTTCTTGTACATTGTTTGGCAGCTCCGCTACCTGCTATGATTGCCATCTGGCATGTTTTCTGTCCTCAGAATATTCCACAAACAGTACAACAGCTGTCTGTGGAAACAGATGACATGAAAATGTTCTTACATGGTATTAGTGAAAAGGGAAGATACGAGACAAAGATCAGGGCTGGATACTGCAGGATGACCAACTTCATTCCAGGAATGAATTTTCCTTAAATATTTTTATACTTCTGGGATCAATTTTGAATCACAGCAGTAAAAGTATGAAGTTATGCATAAAAGGAGAAGTTGTGGGGAGGAACTGTCACTTGTGTGGAAGGTCTCTTATTACAGCAAGTGGAGTTGAATATTAAGATAACATAGTATGAGGAACTTGGAAAGGCTGTGTCAAAGATTAGATTTAAATGTATGCAGAACTGATGCCTGGCATAGGTAGGACATATCCCATGTAGGGCCTGGGATTTTTTCATACCTTATTTGCAGAATCCATGGATTATAGTGCCATGTTCTTCTTGTGTACATTCATTGTGTGAGACCGGTGCTTAAGCATCTTGATTCCATTCATCTGCCAAGGCAGGCAGAACCCGCCTGAGGCCATGTAACATGATGTGTATTTGTTACACTCAGGATCTCATATGGGCAAAAAGGAAATCCAGCAAAAAGGAAACACAGCAGAAAGGAAAGCCAACAATTTATTGTTAGCATAATGGAAACCTGATCAGTCAAATCAAAGAATTACTATCAGTTCAGATTTAACGATTGCAGAAAAAAGAATAGAATAGAACAGAACACAACAGAACAGAATACTACTATGGCAGAAAAATAGTAATAATACAGTTAGAATGGTTATAAACAAACTTCCTTGTGAATACTCCTTTCTTTGCTCTTATGCTCACCCTCCCACTTTCTCTCTGGGTCCAAAGGTTGAGAGCTTCAGTTCTGGGGGAAAAGGTACAGTCAGTTGTCAGTATTGTCAGTTCTCAGCCAGCATAAGTGCGATTTTGATGATGTTTCTTCACCAAGAGGATTTTGAGGATTTTCCTCTTCCTCATTCTAGGATTCACTTGGAAGTTTTCTTTTTTTTTTAACAAGGTATTACACCCATGCTTTTTCTTCACTAGTCTGCAACTCCACATTACATCTAACTTTATTATATACAGAGAGTGTTTGGCAATTATTTGACACTTGCTCTTTGTTCTCTTGTTACCTCTAAAACTAGTTTTGCCTAGCTCCCAAGCCTGCATTTCTCTAACTGACCACTGGTGAATTGTATGTAGCCTTGGAGACTCCAGTGCAAGCCTCTACCCCTTCTAATATCCCATAACCTGCATTCCTCTAAATTATATCCCGCGTCCCCACTTCCAAGACCTCTGTTATCATACTGTGTATATATTCCTTTACATTAAAACATTCTGTTACACAGAAAAACCACTTGTTACTACTACCTACATACAGATTATAGCTGTGCCATTCAAAGATTTGCAAAAGTGTAACAATAAGGCAAAACCACTTAATCACTTAAATAAATAAATAAATAAATAAATAAATAAACCTGCTGTTGTACCTAGACATGCTAAAAGAAAGCTCTAGGCAGATCAAGACAAGTCTGGACAAAATCTGGTAAGCCTTAGTTCTGAGGCCTTGCAAAGTCAGTACAAAGCCTGTGACTTACTCTGGCCGATGACAATTCTGTGTTTAAGGGGCTACAGGGCTACATATTGTATATGTCTCTGTTCTATCATTAACTCCATTGCATCAGTATTATGCTGTTTGCCAGCAATAGTGCCACATTGCCATCTATCTGTTCACACCAACAGAAAATAGAAAAACGGGGTTTGTTTTGTTATTTTTCATAAGCTTTTGAGTGCATGGTCATGCCAGCAAATTTTATGCTCATCTTCAAATATTTGTAAGGTGAAATGCGACAGCCTTATATGAGACCACACTGAAGGTGCCAGGTGCAGGCTGCCATCTCTAGGTTTGAATGAAGCTACCATGACAATATCACATTGCTGCAGGCTGCTCTTACAGCTGTTCAGACAAATTTTACCACACCGCCATTTCATCTAGTGCCAAAGATGATTCTGCACCTGGGGTGCCTAAAAAGATACCAGGTTGAATACAAGGAATTTCCTGGTAGCTTATTTGAAATAGCATGTTTGAAATGTCCACACTATGCTTGAAGAAACCACCATCCATATCATCATCTTCATGGTTTGAAAAATCAGGGAACAATGAAGAAAAAAGGAAGAAGGTAATTGTCTTCTACGAAGTCAAAATAATATAATCAGAAGTTGTGCATCATCAAAACTCAAAGCACAGCTTTCTAAGGGGTTTTGTTTGTTAATGTTCTAATGTAAACTTATTCAATTTATCTTTTATCTTTTATTTATTTAATGATAATCAAATGTGTTCACTGAATTGTTTACATTTCTTCACATAAGAAAAGCTTTTTTGTTATACAATAATCAGAATTTTTTATGCTTAGTGTGCATGCATATTCTTCTGCAATAGATCATGCAACTTACAGCCTTGAGCTGAGAATACTGTTTTGGTAAGCAACACCTAACAAGTACCTATGTACGCAAGTTGTTCCTTAGTTCTTGTGTCATTCCTCTGTTTCCTTTCATCCACAGAACTCCATTGCTCTAAACTCAGTGGATGAAGGACAGATTGAAGAATGTACATTTCAAATAACTTAGCATATTGAAAGGTATTTTTCTCCATGTGATTCTTTACTCCTTTGTTTCATTTTCCATGTGCATCCTGTGCCATGACTGGTTCTAAAGCCATGATCATCCATTTGGAGTTGGGCTTCAAACAGCAACTGAAGCAACAGCTTGATACTACTTTCATGTTTTGGTGCATAGTCATCTAAGTGAACCATTAGGAAATTAAGGAAGTGGTCCCTTTAGTTCAACTCCAGAATATAGTCTAGAATGAAAGGCATCAATGTGGTACATATTACTATGAATCAAGAAAAAGTCTCAGAAGATTTGTGAGGCAAGTCAGTCATATTAAGGTTTTTTCTGCTCTTAGCCAAAACACAGAACTTTAAACAAAATCACTTTACACCTGAAAAAATATCTAGTACTGCAACTTCGTGATGGAGCCACTCTAGTACAGAACAGAATCTCAATCTTTGGATTAAAAGACAGAGGAGGAAAAATAGCCTCGCTCTGGATGCACTGATGATACAACATCTAAGATACAAAAATGTCTCCAACATACAAGATCTATCAAACTCTCTTACCACATATTATCCTATTTCATGATGATATTATATGCTAGTTTAGTATTAGTGAAACCAAACCTGTTTGGTGCTAGTGTAACTGCAGTTTTATTAAATCTGAAAGACTTTCTTATATAAAAAGCTTTAATTCAGCTAATACTGTATGGAGAGGTTAAAAAAGCTCTGCATTTTGACACTGTAATCCTATTATTTTTGTTAAGTGGCCATTCATTTCTGTTTTGATAATATGGCATACAGCGTGAACATCTTTTAGCCCACTGCAATAGCTCATCACATAAACAACTCTGTAAAGGAGTCAGCAGCTAGACTTCAGATCCACCCAGGACTCAAACAAGAAATGTCAACTTGATTAGTTATGAAAGTAGGAATGACTGTATAGATGTAACACCAATGAACACTCAGTTTAAAATGACTCAGTAGCACATCTGTACTGTCAAGATAGCTATACTAAACTTAGATCACTGATTAAAATATTTATACATTCTGTTGCTTTTGGTTGGAAAAAAAAATCTTTCTGGTATAAACCTAATATAGAAATGTCATATAGAGTCCCTGATTTCCCACTTGGAACTTAAGGCTAGGTACTTTCTTAGTTTATGAATCTACATGCACTAGAAAACTATGTAGATACACTGTTGAGAGTTCAAAGGATAGCAGTAACTTTTTTTTTTTTCTTCAGAATAAGGGACAATTCCATGAGCTGTTTATTAATACAAAACACAGCCAGAACTTTATTATCAGCAACTGCACTAAACATTCAAAGGTATTCTGCTATAGGATTTATAGGGCTTGTGGATCAACCGAGATCCAGTACATTAATGTATTTCTATGTTTCTTTTCTCTCTTAAGTAACAGGTTCTCTGCTAGTAATCATCTTTGACTCAGAGGATATATATCAATAAGGCCACATCGGCATGGGTGAGACCAAAGTATTATGAACCAAGATTTGTGTGGGAGATCAAGAAGGTGGAGGGGACAGTCCAGGAGTGTATCCCTGAGTGCTTGGAATCCTGCCTGCCCTTGGAAAGGATCCATGACACAAAACGGCTAGAAGCAGGAATGATGTCTTCAACGTCCTAAGGAAAGAGTCAGAGAGATGAGTGCCAACAGGGGTGAGGTCTCTGGTGCTAAAAATAGGATGAAGGTACACAGTAGCAGTTATTTAACTCCTCAGATATAAACAGACATAGTGGGAGAATCTGCTGGCACTGTGATCCTAGCTAACTCCTTTGATAGGCCCAATGCTTCAGTTTTTTCTTCTTTTTGTTCTGCACCTGCATCCGGACTGGTGAAGTAAATGCTGCCAGTATCATAACACTACAGAAGGAATCCGCAGCAAGGTTCATCGTTCGTCATCAGGACAGCCATGCTATTAAAAATACTGTTCTGGAGGAAAGAGATGGTGTTTGAAATGATCTGAGTCCGTCTAAAAAAACCCATGCATTTATCTAGGTTCTTCCTTATCTCACTAGAGTTCCCTGTCACAGGGCAGGAACCCTGCAAGGCTTGCTTCAGCTACATTACAAATGAGAAGGTGTGCAGGGACCCAAATGCAATACTATCAGGCACTTGAGAAAATAAAATGCCAGGCAGCACAAATGAGAGTTTTGGACTCATCTTACTCATCTCCTGTCTTCCTTCCCCCACAACCCTTTCTCTGATGTATTCCTATCTAGTTAGTTATTGTAATGACAGTACTTGTCTCTGTCTCCTGAATTGAACCTGAACAGCAGAAAGATTAATAATAACTTTAAGCAGCCAATTTACTAAAAATACAAAAAGTTGAAAATAATCAAAAAGAGCAAAAAGAAACATTCATGCTAATGTTCCTAGCAACATGAAAAAGAATTTAGAAAAAAATCTGTCAAAATACAATGTAATCAGAATTGTCTCAATAATTACTTTTGCAAAGTGTTCTAGTATGAAGCTACAACTGGTACTGAAAAACCATTTTCCTTGAAGAAGTTTTGTTATTTTACATCTGAAAGAAGATCACTTAAATAAGAAAAAAAAACCAGAAGCAAATAAAAACAAACAAAAAAACCCAGCAACAATCCCTCTAGTGAACAGAATATTACGGAAACAGCATAAACCGTTCAGAGAAATCTTTAAAGGGAATGGATAATCTTGCATTGGAATATAGTGAATGCCAATAAAGTTAAAAATGGTGCTTATCATTTGGATAATGACAAGATTTTCATGGAAACACTGTTATATCAAAGACATTATTTAGGTAATTATTTTGCTTGTTTTGGTGGCAAACATTTGACTTACAAATATCAGAAGAGTTTTATAAGGAAGCTGCCAGTGTTTCAATAAACAGAACAAACTAAAGTGTACCAGTATTGGCCAAGTGCAATTTTTTCCCCTAATTTTCTGATTAATTCTATTTAGTGCACTATTACTGGGAAGTAAAGGCTGGGAGACAAAGATGGATGGTATGTAGCCATCATGATTTTGAAGTCTAGGGAGAAGGATCACAGGGGTCACAGATTCCTGATCTAACTTAAAATATCTTAAGAAAAGCCCTCCTTAATGCTGTTCTGCTCATTCTGCTGAAGTAGTCATTCTGGTATCTGAAAAATATGAATTTTCCAGATAAGGTTTCTTTCATGTTTCATTTCACCCTGAGATTTAAGAGTACGTGGAGGGAAACACAAAAATTATGGCAGCTGTATGCCAGCTTAAGATTTTGCTCATGGAACCTATTCTACTGGCTTTTCACAGTGCTATTCTGTGCACAGCATCTTGAGCAGAAATAAAGACCCAACTCCTAACAGGCAAAAACAATTCTTTTTTCCACTGGCTATAAAAACAAGCTTTACAGCACCAAATACCACAGGAAATCAAGATATATATATGTACATATATATGTGTATGTACTTGTCTGCGCATGTGTGTGCACATGTGTATGTGTGAAGCCTAAACAATTCTGTTTGTCCAAAGTACTTTTGTTTTCCCGGTAGGAGAATCAGATTACACACTTTTAATTTTGAGTAGACAGCAAGCAAATAAAAATTTGTAACACTTTTTAAAGGTAGCCTTTTTAAAGGTATTCACTCTGACTGTGAATGAGAGAAAAATCAACTTAGTTCAGGTACTATAAAAACAAAAACAGTTTACTAGTTAACTCTTAAGATTACACTTTGTTATCATGCTTTAACAGTTTAAACTTCACATGTGACATCAGACTAACGATGGGATTCATTTACCTGATTTGCAATGTCTTAAAGGTAGGTACCTAAGTCCCCAAGTCCAGGTTAATTCATCCACACCTTCATTTATAATCAGTACAGGAACTTTTAAGAGCAAGTCCTCTGACCAAATTTAGAGGCCAGTTTTAGGATATGATTGCCTCCTGGAGGTGCCTATTTTTCTTTATAAATTCCAGTCCACTTATCTTGGTTGACTGTCTCTGACAATGGCCTGTTTCAGAAATGTAGAGCATAAAAAAACCCTGCCATGCTGCAGCAATTAGTAGACTGTATTTTTCCAGTAATTAGTAGAGACTGCATTTTGTCATCAGACTTCTCATTTTCTTCCTTCTTGAAATATGTAAAAAAAATTTTAACAAGGAAACTGGTGAATCATTTCTCCTTGTCTTCTGCGATACATAACAAATTGTAATCTTTTATATATGCAATCACCTCTTTAAATTGTACCTCCTCTTGAGTTTTATAGGTTTCTCCACTTTTCGCCATATCAGTGTAATAAAATACAAATCGCTTTTGCTTTGCCATCTCACCAGAAAACCATATTCTGATGTATTAGTGTCAAGACTGCCATTTTCTCAAGGATTTTTTTCAGAAAAAAAAATATATATTATATTATGAAAAAAATGAGGCTGGAAAAATAACTCATGGTGTAACAGTGAATGTTGTATATATTAAAGGGCTATGGTTCACAACGTTAGCACCACCTGGTCAGTGTGGGAACTCCTAGTCACACGATCTGACAGCAGCCACGTTACTTATTGCTACACTACAGTTGTACCTGCATCCAGACAAGCACCGAGTTGAGGTATTTGAGCTATCATAAATACCTACAACAAGCGAGCCACAGCAGCCAGAAGTTCAATATAGTCTAGTTTCTGCGAGTATGACAGATATGTCCTTGGGGCAGAATCCTCTCACTTAATATGATATGTCTAAAAAGCAGAATCTAAGTTTGAGCTACTCATTTGTAACTCCATGGTCAAAGAAGAGGAACAGGTAGCCAGAAAGGGGGATTTGTTTCAATTAAATGAGATGCCTATGTTAGGATATGATGAATCATCATCTGGAAACAACTAGCCTAAAAATAGGAGGCCATCATCCTCCATAATTTGGAATCTAACAAAAGCACTGTGGGTATATGGGTCTTTATTAAATACTGTAAATGTACCCAGCACTGAAAACGAATCTTTGGACTTCAAAAATATCACGATTAGTCTTATGATTGCAGAACAAGGCAATGTTCTTGATCAGATAAGAAATATAGAACAGCTACAAAACATCTGTAAGAGGTATAAGGCTGCCTTAAATACACTCATATGAAATAACATTTTAAAAGAAGCTTAATGATCTTATTTAAACTACTTAATTATTTAGACTTAATAGAAGGGTAATATAACTTCCATCTAAATCTGGAAGAAAAAGGCTTGGCAACCATATGCCACTTTTGCATCCCCCTGTGTACCGCTGTATTTCTATCTGGCCTAAATTAATTACTTTTCTACGAACCAAATATCCAGGCTTTTATGGAGGAGAGTTCTGATGTACTAAGTTCATTAGGTAGTGAAAAGCAAATTTTGATTCCTGTATTTTATTGTTCTACGTCTTCTGTTTCAAACTATTAAATGAAATAACCTCCCAGAGCACAATGGAAATTCCTCCTACATACATGCAAAAAAATAAAGATTTCTGTTGATATACTATTGCTTTTTAGCATGACTGCAGACACTACACCCACGAACCTGGCCAAAAGGAAAAAAAATAATAATACAAGAAAATGAAAAAAGGAGTTTAAATTGTTTGTATTCCACTCTCACCCTGAGGCAAAACACACTTTTGTCGCTGTAATCTTTTGGCTCTGACAAAGTGCAGCATTTGGTAGTGTTATACCAATTAAAGCACAGATCTCCTCTGATAACAAATGAATTTTAGGTTAGAATTATGTACTCAAAAGCATATAGCTGTGTAGTTTGGAGAGCAGTCATGACTGATATTTCACTTTTGTCAGAAAGAAAGTCTTGTTTTCCACCCCACAGGAACTAAAATTAATTCTCCAATGAAGATGATTCATAAAATGCACCGGGGGGGGGGGGGGGGGGGACAAACTAAACAAACAGAAAAAGCACCCATCAAGCGAGGTTACACAGGTTGATTTTTTATATTTCCATTTTGATTAATTGATAGATGCTAGTCATCCATCACGTTTTGAATTTGCACTAAATAAACCCCTACCATTAAAATGAAATTGTTCCTGTACAAATGAAAAGTGCAGTCAGCAGGGTTTGGAAAGGCAGGACCAGCTTAAAATAATTCATAGCAAAATAGCAATTGATCTTGCTCTTTACGTCTCACAATTCCACCATGCAAAAGATGACTATTATTTGTGAAGACGGGTAGAGTGTCTGTAAATGCATCTTTTCTACATTAAGGTTGAGAAGTTTTTAATGATCATTAAGATTATTTGAAAGGTAGCTCCTAGGAACACTTCTAAAATCAAAGGCCTATTGTGTCCGTTATTGTATACTACATAGAACAACATACAATACAGAAGCTGGGCATCACACAGCAAATTCTACCAGAGATACCTCAAGTTCCCTAGTCCCCTACAAAGAATCTGCTTTTTTAGCAATCAGGTTTGAAGTGTAGATGATGGCATAACGACATTTTTGCTATTTTCTCTTGGGAGAATGCTTTTACTACCACTCATTTATACTAGAAATATTTTCATGTTTAACACTTAAATACAATACCTTAACTGACCTGGTTTTGTATATTTTTTGAATATACTGCATGTTACAATTACAATGTATTTCATATGCACCCATTTAATTATGATATATGAAATATCAGTAATAATCAAGTAAAAAAGTATTGTAATAAAGCAATATATTATCAGCATATGCCGAGAAATAAATTTTGGTTGAGTTGCCATACACATAGCAAAAAATATTGTCTTGAAGTTGTATCTTCAGCAACAGTAAGAACTTATCAACAAGATGTTGTTTTGGTACTATTTTTTGTAGTTAAGCCAAAGAAACAATGGTTTAAGCCAGAACATGACACACAGACATCTAAAATAAAGCAAGGATGAGGAGGGTATAACTAAGAATAAAAGTTAGTCAACATGAGGAAACTTTAATTTGTGACTTTTATTCCTTTCATTAGACAACAGCATTTATGGGTACCATTCAGGTCATCATTGCTATATTTGGGTCTCTGCTTCACTAAGGAATTAATACATGACATTTGTAATAATGTAAGAATTATTTCTGAAACTGGTGATGTGACAGTAAAACTTTTCAGTCAATATGGTTTAAATTGAGATAACTCGTCTCTGAGTTTAAAGGATTAAAGAGCTAAAGTGCAGGGTCCTCTACCCATGTTTGATTTTTATCTATACTAGTCATGTATCTGTGGAGAGAATTATCCCTGACAGTTTTATTTTATTGCTGATTTTTGTGACTCAGTGTAAGTACAAATTATACTTCTAATAATAAGCATTTAAGGGAACTGTTGGGCATGTAAATACAGCAAAGTACAGAATGGTATACTATTATATAAGCATCAACAGAAAACTATTTTGATACAGGTTTGAAAAATACTTTTCTCTTATGCCTTTTGAAAAGTAACTTTTTAGTAAAAGTTATTTATTCGCCTGAAATTCCAGACTTTACTGCCTGTTCTAGACTTATATCACCTGCATACTGGCTTCCAACACCATTATTATCTCTGTGCTAAGCAAAATACCTTATTTTTGCATGCATAAAAATTAGTAATTTTTTTGTGTAGTCTCTGTCTACAGTAGTTATTACCATACATTTTCTCCTAACAATGAGGTTATATTTCCACAGAAAGCAGCATATCTATCTCTGTCTAAAACATTGCTGTATTTCTCCTCATATTTAAAAAAAAAATCTATATTTTAATGGATATAATTTCTTTAAGTATATTTTCCATACCTTCTATTATTTGGAAAGCAAATATTCAGACCTGTTAAAAATCAGAAGGGGGCAGGGGCAGGAAGAAGAAAGGAGAGGAGAGGAGAGGAGAGGAGAGGAGAGGAGAGGAGAGGAGAGGAGAGGAGAGGAGAGGAGAGGAGAGGAGAGGAGAGGAGAGGAGAGGAGAGGAGAGGAGAGGAGAGGAGAGGAGAGGAGAGGAGAGGAGAGGAGAGGAGCCCAAGAAATTTGAGTTTGGTTGATGGATAAATTGAGTAGGAAGCTGTAAGATACTTTTCCAGGAAAGTAAGATGCTCAATGCAATAAGCAGTGTTCTTCAATCAATAACAATGCCAGCTGCACTACTAAATATTCACTTTGAGCAGACATTCAGAAGTGGGCAAGTCAAGTACGGAATGCTAAACAATTCTACAGCTGCCTTCTGCCTTTCTTCTGTGTTATAAAATCCTGCTTTTTTTGAGAGAAAATTCATACAGTGTATGCCAGCGTTTTTCTATCATGAGGAAGTCATTTTAATTTTCTGTGGTCAACTGAAGGGCTGAAAGTCTTTAGGTATGTTCCTTTTCTCTATTAACAGAATCAGTTGCAATGGGGAAATGTTGTGCTGCAGATATTCTTGTCAGATGCTGAGAGTTTAATTTTATTTATATAATTTATTACTTTTCTCACATTTCAAATGCTTTGTCTGACTTCTAACACTATCTCCAAAAGACAGATTTGTCAGTTTGGCAGCTGGCAGAAAGCTGAGACCGGTCTTCTTATATGTGTCTTCTCTCCTGTTCAGATCTCCCATAGGTCTCATGCCATATCCGCCAACCTGTAAAGATCTTTTGGATGCTTGGATATTACAGGATACTCAGATATGCTTTTACAGTGTTCAATCTGTTAATGATGCACTGATGTTTAGGAAATGAACTGTGCTCTGGAAATCTAATTAATATGATCAGTGAGTCCTAGACAGCAATTTCATTCACCAGCCACCTAGGGATTGATTTAATTATCTAAACATAGTTTCCCAGTGTATCTGAGATGCCCTAAGGATGCACTTTGCTCAAGCTGCCTCTCCAGAAGCACACAGGTCTCTCATAGGAACTGCGTCCTATCTGCCAGCCATGTGTAGGTGTTGTGGATACTGCAGAGATAGTATATTATATAACACTGGTCAGGTTGCTTTTATGGGAATAATTGCAAAATATACTGTATGCATTTAAGCAGAACCTCTTTGCTTAAAATCTACATTCTTCTTTTGATAAAATCTTCATCAAGAAACAGAAAACATCCTAACAGTACACCTATATAGGAATATATAGAGAGGTATTCCTGTAAAGGTATGTGGACTGTGAGAGCACCTGCATTAAGGTTATCAGTTCAAGTACCTTTTTGGTGCAAAAGGGAAAATAAGTATAGGGGGAAGCAACAAAGGATCTTCTCAGTACAAAAGGGACATTAAGTAAAGGGGGAAGCAAAAGATAAGACACAGAGAGTCACAAACCTGGCAAACAAGCGATAAGGAAGGCAGACATGGACAACCTGGGCTGTGTAACTGATCAGGAGGAGGAAACACAACAAGTATGAGGATTTGTAGGTAATAGGGGACCCTGTGGGAATGTGTGAAACTTCTAAGGAAAAAGTGGGGGGAATAGAGAGGAGGGGGTACAAAAGGGGCCGACTGCATGTCAGCAGTCACTGGTCAGCATGCTTGTCTGACTAACCCCTTTGCTTCCATCACCACAATCTGGCCTAGCTTCTTACCAAATCCTTTCTTAACTATCTTTCTGTGTACTCTGTCCGTCCCATGTGTAAGTGCCGTAAGGTCTATGTGCTAGCAACTGAAGAGACCACAGCAAGTGGACTTGGAGCAGGAACTAGAGTGAGACCTTGGGCAACAACTCCCCCCACATCTGGTGCCAGTGCCTGGGGTGAGTGAGGGTCCCAGCAACACTGGTTGGTGGGACCACGCTGTGATGGGGCTGGGTCAGGAGTGCTGGCTACCGTGGGGGCGGTGGGAGTGAATTTGGGGCCAGCAGCAGGAGTCAGACCTCGGTGATGGTGGCCCCTGTGTCTGCAGTGCCAGCGAGGGGAGTGGGTGAGGGCCTTAGCACCAACACCTGGTGCAGGACCCAGGGTCGCAGGGCTCTGTCCTGCAGGGCAGCTGCTGCTGGGGGGAGAAGCCGAGTCTTTGTGTTTTCCCTTAACCTGGTGGGCCTGAGGGTGCACATGTAATTAATTCCCCAGCACACTTCAAGCTGGACTAGCCAGCCTGTAGCCAGCCCATATAGCAGGCAAGGGAGCCCAGGGCCCACACAGGGGTATCAGAGGGGCCATGCTGGTACTTGAGGGACTGCAAATGTTCACATGCTCCTGCATCAGAGAGCGAGGGTGCGTGTGCTTTCACTAGCAAACTTGTCTCCACCAGCCAGAGAGGAGGAGGGGACTCAGCTCCCTGCACTCATGTTTATCTGAGATCTGGTGGTGGTGCGGGGTGTGTGTGTGTGGGTGTGTGTGTGTCTCTCTCTCTCTCCCTCTGATATGCCGGCTCAGACTCACTGCTGGTTGAAACTGCAAATGGGAGAGCAGCAATCACATCCATCACCTGGGATGGAGACACCTCCAGGTCCCCGGCCACAAAGGGCTGTGCTCCAGTGGCCAGGCAGGAGGGAACCCAGCTCCTGGTGTCCACTGGAGGTGGTGGCCTTATAACCACCTTCAATGCAAGGCTAACAGGGCCCATAGAAGTGATTCTCTCATTCGAGTAATACTGTAAAAATGAAGACCCTGTGTGCTTTTACAGAAAACTGAATACCAATGTCAGCAAGGTCCAAAAAGTGTGACTGTAGTGGCACTAGCAGAAACAAAAACATTAGCTGGCTGCAATCTGTAAATGAGGAATGTGCTTCAGTACAAACAAATAAATGAGTGAAATTTCACTTCGTAAGAGCGAGCTATCAAGAAGAGGTGGTGTAATATACTGGAACTGAAGCCTGACAATACTGATTTCTTCACTAACATTAATTAGACAGAAAATTATCAGTGTTGCTATTAATTCCTTTTTATATGTTTTGTTTTTTTGAGTATCTCGAGGACTGTGTAGGAAGCTTCTCAGGGCCACCTCACTCAGACAGTGCCATCTAGGGTGTGGGAGATGTCATCATTCTGCCTAATCACATATATGCATTGAATTGAATTAGACATCACAAAAGTACTTTCGATTAGAGTCAAAGTTTTATGGCTTTGATGAATACCCCTCTTTTAAGGAGAAGTCTGTATCTCCTACATTGTCACTGCTATTGGTGTTCCTGAGTTAGATACATAACATGTAAAATTGGACAGGCATATAAATCTCCATCTCCGGAATAATGTTTTATTGTTAAAACCACTAAATATTTTCCCTTGATGCATACAGTATTTCTGGGCTTGGAACTCCTCTGGGGCTGATTTTCCCAAGAAAGGAATGCTTATTTTCACAGCTGAGTGATTTTTTTTCCTTATATTTTTAATGACAGTGTAAAGAGAAAGTAATAATAATAAAACTGTCTTGTGATGGGAATGTCAGAGAAAAGATGTCTTCAGCAATGCATCTCCAGGGCTGAAAAGCTGACAAACTGACAGAAGAAAGCCAGCACTGCCACAGGCTGTGCTGTACCTGTCCTTTAGTTCAGCAGAAAACTCCAGCGTACTCGAATGTGTCTGACTCAATTACCTGTGAATGGATGTAAAATAATTACCATAAATACTCATACAAACAGGTATTTAGACAGTTTTGGACATACACATTGCCAGAAATTAGATGCTGTTTTATACCCACGGTATCATTTCTATAAACATGGGTGCTAGGTATCTACTGTGTCAGAGTGGTCACAGATTGCTAGTTACGCTGGGACACAAGGTAAACACTATATGAACAGTATGCATGTAGCCTCAAGCCGTAACTTTTGTACAGACTAACTGAAGAAACTATGCAAAAATTTGTTTGCACTTTCTTCTTGCCAACTTTGTTACCTGTGTCCATTTCAGGGGATGAAACAGTTTATCAAGCCAAACCTATTTTGTTTCCAGAGGAAGCTGTGTTTCAGATGCTGTTGTCCCCATGCAGGCTACGCTCGCATTAACAAGCAATGTGAGCCAACAGAAGTTATTTTGTTAAGCAAAACAGCTGCTGCTGAGGACACAGCATCCACACCACGTTATTTGAGGGATTTTTCCTGTGGACCAGCTGCAGCCTGCTGCTAGGCAGGGAGTGCCCAGTGAGCCCTTGCGGGACCTTCAACTCCTTCCCAAAAGGCAACTGTTGCATCCAAAATCTTGTTCTGGGCCCAAGGAATGCACCATATAGACAGAGCTATGAAACTACTGTTAGTCCCGTTAATGTTTTAACAGACTAATAGTCTGAATTATCCAATCAATGCAGAAAAGCGTCATCAATAACACAGCCAAAACTGTTAACACAAAAAGTCCCTGATACTCAGCCCTCCTCCGCGGCGCTTGGCGACGCTGCCGGTGCCCCGCGGCGGGAGCTGCTTCCCCCTCCCCGGCCCGGGTCCGCTCGGGGCTCTCGTGGCCGTTTCTGCCGCCGGCACCGCCTCCGGCTGCCTCCTGGAGACCCGCCCCCGCTCCGCCACACAAAGGGCCATTGTTTCCCGCAGGGAGGGCGGGGCCTGCGGGGTCGCTACCTCCGGCTTGCGGCGGTGCTCCCTGAGCGAGCAACAGCTTCTGCTAGGCGGGCGGAGTCACGTGAGGGCAGGGGGAACCGGCTCCGACCGGTTCCGACCGGCCTCCACGTTAGCCTGGCCACAGAGAGATGCGGCGCAGCTGCGGGGCTGCGGCGTGGCGGGTTGTGAGGGCGCTGTGTACCCTGCTGGTTATTTCCCTCCAGAAGGAGTCTGTGCTCTGTGCTCCACGACTACTCCCCGTGGAAGTTAAACACTAATGCAGGGGCACCCGCAGCTAAAGGAAGGCGAGGGGAAGGATGCAGGAGCTGCCCCACCGAGGCTGAGCTGTAACAACTATAAAGGGAAATGACAGTGCTGCGTTTCTGCAGCTATATACACCTATGCTACAGATCTTGCCATCTCTTGTTTTGGTGTAATATTGGAAAGGACTGCCATTCAAAGCATGAGTACTCCGTGCCCCACAGCTTTTGTGGGCCACTGTTGAGCCATATATCCTATATATCACTGGGAGGAAAAAAAAAAAAGGATTCAATCTGAAGATATTTCACTGGGGAAATAAAGTCTCCAACAGGTTAAAAATTTAAAGTTGCTTTCAACCAATAGTGGTACATAAAGATACTACAGGTCAGTAAACCTATTGTAAGGAAAAAAAACCCACTAGCTTTATGTGTTCTTTAAGTAGCAACACGAAAAAGATCAGGGCTCAGAAGATAATAACACAGATCAGTTTGCTGGGCTTCTAGTGGATGCATCTAGTTTGTTACCTTTGGTGTTTAACAGTGTTCCTCTCTAGTTTGCACATCCTACTGTGTTAACAAGATAGAAACCTGTTGGTGTTTCTTTCCTTACTTATTAGGGTAATAAAAGCGTCAGCTGATGTATGCTGTGGTTGCAAGACCATCTGTTCAGGAGTAAACAAGTAACTTGGACAACTGATCAAGCATCCAGAACCTTCTCTGTGTTGCCACTTCTGTAATAACCCCACCACACAAAATACAGTCATAGTTTCAGACATTTCGAGAGAACAGTTTGGCAACAGCTTCAGATACCCTGAATTTACCTGCATAGAATTGCATCCCAAAGCAATTGGGTGTTTCGTGAGAGAAATGCTGCTGATTTTGCTGGACAAACTCCTCCACAGATGGCACATGTTTACCTACATTTATACAGTTGATTGCCCCAGGACAGATTTTGTGCCAGCACTGTCGTCCCCTGAGGATATGTTTTTATTTTAATGTTTTTATTTTGCTGAATAGCTCTTGGAAACTGATGTTACTTATTCTCTGACCAAAGGCTTGGACAACTGACTAATCTCAGTGGTTTTCTTTGAACATTTGGGAAGCGTAAATAGTATTTAAGAGCAGTAAATAATAGATCTGGGTTACTGTGACAGTATTTTTTATGAATTTGAGACAAGCAGAAAACAGCTTTTCTATTTTCATAAGATTCTGTGATTTCAAAATTTGTTTCCTTTGTAACTCTCAGTACAGTCTCTCAGAATTTCCCACAGAAAGATATGCAAAACAATTATTGCTAACAAAAACATTGCATTTAGGTAAAAATCAATCAATTCTGTTTGATTCTGACCTTTTGTGAAATATGAACTACATTTCAAAGCAGAATGTAATTTCAAATTGAGCAATCAAAATGTTCCATTCCATTTCAAAAGGGAACATGTTGACATTGAAATGCTCCAATTAAAAAAAAAAAGTAATGAAAATATACATTTATCCTAAGAAACATTTGGCATGAGTCAGTGCTTTTAGACTCCTTTGCAAGTTTCTTAGAATTTCATTATGATCACAAGCTACCTATTTTAAGCATAAAACATATCTTTATTTTGAGAATGCTAGACACACAATTTTGCCACCTAGATAAAAAGTGTCTGTCTTCATTGACTATGGTTTGCCTCAGTACCATTTTTTTTCCTGACAAACCTGCATCTAGTCTGGATTCAAATGGAGTATGTATTATTCATGACAGTACAGCATTGCTGGGATTCTTGATACAGCAGAATTATGGTTTGGCTGTCCATATTGTGTATTTCCAAATATTACCTTCCTCTCTCCCTCCCTCCCAAACTCATTCTTAACTCTGAAATTCATGGGCCTGCAACTGGAAGTAAAGATTTTTACAGCCATGGAGGACTTGGTGGGAAAACAAGTAACCTGAATAATCTGTATCTTCAGTGAGGTCTGCAATAACGTTTTTTCATGTGTGCATGTTTGTAACACATACTCATCCTTAGCTTCATATCAAAGTATCTTTTCCTTGGAAGAGGAAAGCAAGTATTATTCAGACAGCAGGAAAGATTTATCCAGAGTACAAAAATAGGTTCCTGAAATGGAAATTATGATACATAAGTCAGGTTCTTAAATTACTGTGGTAAATACTGGATTTTTTTCATAATCTTTGTACAAAATGATTACTGTTATGTTTTCTTCTTATTGAATAAGTTTTCCTTGCTTGTTTCCCCACTTGAGTACAGGGACATTAGTTTATCAGTTTGGCAGATGGCCCCACACTATACATAGGCCATCAGGATAATGTCTGTCATTTCCAATTACACTGAGATAGCTGGGAGATATTCAGCTATGATCTGCATGTTTTCTTTCGCTAATTGCTAACAAAAAAATACAAATGGATGTTTGTTTACAAACAGCACCGAGAGTTTTCTAAACAATTAAGGGACTTAGTCATGTGCTGGCCTTTGAAAATCTCACCCCCAAGTGCTCTAATCTAAGTAATGACACAGCATGTTGTTTTGAGGTCTTGAGCATGCTCTCCTTATCATTCCATTTCCCCCTCCCCAGCTTCATCATCTCTGCAGCTCACACTATGCTCTCACACACACAGGCCTCTCAAATTCTTCTGGTTCCCTGGGGCTGCTGCTCCAGCTGGAAAGTCAGAAGGAAGCAGCAGCTTTAATCAGCCAGTGGTGACAGCAGATTGTTTTAGCCAGGATGCTATCAACAAGCACTACAATCTCCCATTTCACTGTGTGGTGTCACTACTTCTTTGTCTCCCTCAAGCTCTCCAGTTTTCCTTTTCACCAATGCTTCCTACAGCTATTTAGTCAGTGACATGGTATTAATGCAGCCTGTAGCTGCCACAAGTGCAGGACCGTAAGGGGAGGAGCCAGTGGCAACTCCGAGATCATTTTTTTGTCTGCTTGGCAGCAGAGATAACAAGAGATGATAGAGTATACTCTCATCCGTGTTGTATTTCCATGTAAGCTCCCTTTTGGAGATCCCTTTCTCATCCTTGTTGTATTTCCATGTAAGCTCCCTTTTGGAGATCCCTTTCTCTGTCCTACTTTTCTTGTAGTATGTACATTATTTTGAGAGATTGGAGTAATAAGTACTGAGTCATCTGTCTTCATATGTAAAAAACCAAAATATGACTGCTCCCTCTCTGCTTTCCACTTCTGAAGCAGTTCACAGAGCAAGAAGGGAAAAAAAGCAAAGGTCTCCTACACCAGTTACATTATTCTTGGCCTATTCTACAGTATGTCTTCTCTCTGCTTTCAAACATACAGGGAACCCTGCACAGCAATCACCAAGATCAGAGATTTGAAATTTGGTTTTGATTTTAACAATAAACTTGTAATGATGAAAAATGTGTTTTATTCTTTTTTTAGCTGAGCTTGCCTATCTTTTAAGAAAAGAAATTAACTGATTTTTCGAATATTAGCTGCATTTGTGACCTATCGGTCTTCCTCTTCTTTCCTAGCTTTTCCTTCCCATCAGTGCTTATAGCTGTTCTTCTGCCCTAGTTGTAATAATTAGCCAAAAGAAGCAATCACAGATGGGAGTAAAAGACATCATCTCCCGGGTTTATTGTTTTTACTTGGAGAACAATCATAATTTTTGTTTCTGCTGATAATGAAATAAATGCATGATGCTGAGGCATCTTTGTTTACAAATTATCTTTGTACTGACTTAATGCATGCTGAAACAGGACAGCTAGGCACACTAGGTTCATACACTAAGTACACTGCAAAACACTGTAGACGGATACAAAATGCTGAATAATCACAGTCCATGAAATAAGTGAGTTCAAGCATTTCTGAAGGTTACAAGATCTTACATTAACTTAATCACTGTTCTAATCTTTACAGTGCCAGAAACATAGTCAAAAATGAGCTAAATCCTTACCAGTGTGAATCTGTATCACCCTACTGATATGGCTGTGAAATGATTGTTACAGCAGTTGCAGTGCTGGTCTGCCTGAAATGTCAAAGTCCATTGAAAATGAGGTCAGTCAGGGAA
Source organism: Dromaius novaehollandiae (assembly GCF_036370855.1). NCBI lineage: Eukaryota > Metazoa > Chordata > Aves > Casuariiformes > Dromaiidae > Dromaius > Dromaius novaehollandiae. The sequence continues at coordinate 169,620,733 of NC_088098.1, read as the reverse complement.
TAAAGTGAAACCAATATGGAACAAGTGTCTTATCCTTTAACAGATGCTTTGATTTTTGTTTGTTTGCTTAGTTGTTTTTTGTGTTCCTTTAAAGATTAACACATTTCTTGAGAAGTAGATCCTTACTCCAGTATCGAACAAAAACCAAGAGAGGCAACGTTGCCCACTGCAACTGGAAATTACGGACTACAGTGAAGTAATAATGCTTTCAGATAACATAAGTGCTGTTAATGCTCTGTGACACTCATTGAGTGGTATGATAAATAGTAGACAACTCAGTGTCTGTCAAAAGTGGTATGTTTTCCGTTTCACACTCAGTTCCAAATGTTTTAGACTGGTTATGACAGTTAAGCGTGATTTCCCCTTGGTGAATCCATGATGACTACTACTGATCACCACCTTTTCCTCCGCATGCTTAGAGGTGACATCCAGGATGAGCTGCTCCGTCACCTTTCTAGGGGTGGAGGTGAGGCTGACTGGCCTGTAGTTCCCTGGCTCCTCCTTCTTGCCCTTTTTGAAGGCTGGAGTGACATTGTCTTTCTTCTAGTCCTCAAGCACCTCTCCTGTTCTCCATGACCTTTCAAAGATGATAGAGAGTGGTCTAGCAATAACATCTGCTAGCTCCCTCAGCATTTGTGGGTGCATCCCAGCGGGGCCCATGGATTTGTGGGTGTCAAGTTTGCCTAAATGATTGCTAACCTGATCTTCCTCTACCAAAGGAAAGTCTTCCTCTTTCCAGACTTTCTCTCTTCTCTCCAGGGTGTGGGATTCCCAAGGGCTGGCCTTAGCAGTAAAGACTGAAGCAAAGAAGGCATTCAGTAATTCTGCCTTCTCTGTATCCTTTGTCACCAGGGCCCCTGCCCCATTCAGCAGCGGGCCCACATTTTCCCTAATCTTCCTTTTGTTACTGAGGTATTTGAAGAAGCCCTTCTTGTTGTCCTTGACATCTCTTGCCAGGTTTAATTCTAAATAGGCCTTAGCCTTCCTCGTCAAGTCCCTGCATACTCTGACAACATTCTTATATTCCTCCCAAGTGGCCTGTCCCTTCTTCCATATTCTGTATACCTCCTTCTTCTGTCTGAGTTTTGCCAGGAGCTCCTTGCTCATCCATGCAGGTCTCCTGCCCCCTTTGCTTGACTTCTTACTCATAAGAATGCGCCGATTTTGAGCTTGGAGGAAGTGATGCTTGAATATTAACCAGCTGTCTTGGACCCCTGTTCCTTCTAGGGCCCTAACCCATGGGATTCCTCCAAGTAGGTCCCTGAAGGGGCCAAAGTTTGCTCTCCTGAAGTCTAGGGTTGTGATCCTACTTGTTGCCCTGCTTCTTCCTCACAGGATCCTGAATTCCACCATCTCACGGTCACTGCAGCCAAGGCTGCCCCCAACCTTCACATCTTCAACCAGTCCTTGTTAGTACGAAGTCCAGCAACACACCTCTCCTCATTGGCTCCTCCAGCACCTGTGTCAAAAAGTTATCACCAGTGCTCTGCAGGAACCTCCTGGACTGTTTGTGCCTAGCTGTGTTGTCTTTCCAGCAGATACCAGGGTGGTTGAAGTTCCTCATAAGAACCAGGGTCTGTGATTGTAAGGCTACTTGCAGCTGTCTGTAGAAGGCCTCATCGACTTCCTCTTCTTGATCAGATGGGCTGTAGTAGACACCCACAACAGTGTTGCTCATGTTAGCCTGCCCTTTAATCCTTACCCATAAGCTCTTGACTTGCTCTTCATCCACCCCTAGGCAGAGCTCGATACATTCCAGTTTCTCTTTCACACACAGAGCAACTCCCCCACCTCGCCTTCCTGGCCTGTCTTTCCTAAAAAGCACATAGCCATCCATGACAGTATTCCAGCCATGCGAGCTAACCAGCATGTCTCTGTAATTGCAATGAGATCACAGCCCTGCAGCCACACACAGATGTTAATTCTTCCTGTTTATTCCCCATGCTGCATGCATTGGTGTACAGGCATTTCAGAGAGGTAATGGAGCATGCAGGTTTCCCAGGAGGGTTGCAAGAGGATCCTCCATAGTCATGCCTTGTACGCACTTCCCTGGTTGCGTGCACAGGCTGGAGGCATCCTGACTTGAGCCACCTTTTGCTACACTGCACTGTCTCTATAACTCTCCCCTTCCCCCATCTTTTCTAGTTTAAAGCTCTCCTTACCAGGCTGGCCAGCCTGTTGGCGAAGACACGTGTGCCCCGCTTAGTGGGGTGGATATATAATATACAATATAAATATATTGTATTATAATATAATATAATAATGAGGGTAATAGTCAATAGTAATAGTGGACAAACCTTGGCAGTCTTTCCATGACAGCTCGTTTTCAAGTCCCTGGCAGGCAACAAACCTCTCTAGACAAGAGGTCAGGTTGGCAGATAGGTGCCTCTGTCCCCTGCAGCAGGGAGGGAGTCACCCACAACAATCACTCGCTGCTCCTTCTGGGTGTTCCCGCAAGGCACAGGGTCTGTTGACCCAGTTTCTTCCCTTGAGGCCATACCCAGCTCCTCCTCAGCCTGGAGGGCACTAAACCTGTTCTCAATTGCAAGTCTTCCAGAGGAGTAAGAGCCTTTCTCCTCCTATGAGAAGTGACCAGTTTCTACCCTTCTTCTACAGCATTATAATGTACCACTTCACATGGCACAGAGCCCTCTGGCAACTCCACTGCTGTGGGGGGTTGGAACTCCTGAAGCTGAATGGTCTCCGAGAATACCCTATCTATCTCTTGCTCATCTTCTCGAGCCTGCTCAGATGTATGATTGAAGCATACTTGTATTCTTATTACTTTCACTATGGAGAGTTGAGGACATATTTTTTCTGACTTCTCAACTGTCTGTTGAAATTATGAGACTATACTTGCCAACACGCTAAAATAGGTGTGAAAAATAGATTGACTTGTCATGCAGTTTAGCCATCTAGTTGTTCATGAGCCATTGATGTGATTAAGATAGATCTGTATGGTCAGTAAGAGAAGTTCCAGAGCTTGCTACTGATAGAAATCTGCTGATTTATATCAGCTAAAGATCTGGTTCAACACGTGTGGTCATAAACTGCTACATATATTTGTTCATTATTCTTATACCTTGGTTCTTTTTTGGCACGTGCACTGTCAATATTTGCATATACACAGACATCACTTGTCTTAGGACAATCCATCCAAAAATATTCCAAAAAAACCCCATGAGGTAGAGCAGCTACGATGGCAATAATGTAATTTTATTTTAGACCATTTCTTCCTGCAGTGTTAATATTAAAATATATGCCACTTATATCTATGTGAAGTTTTAGAAGGCAATAGACAGACTTATAAATATTTTTATATACACTTAGTTTCATACATTTTATAGATGCACTATAACATATTTATTGCATACACACATTATATATATATAATAGTATTGTGGTGTGTGTTTATCAATACATAATATATACTATATAAACATTTCTAGCAAGTTGCTCATTACAGATCCAAATTACTTCTAAAAAAAAAGTCGATCTTTTTATTAAACATCTCTTACTCATATGATGACTGAATAAAACACAATAAATACTACAAGTAGCTTTTAAGCTAAAGTAGTTGATTATTTAACTAGGTGTTCTTCCTCCTTTTCTGATGGACGACAGTATTTGTAATATATCTTATGAACTTTTCAGCACTTGAGAGCAGCAGCATCTCATTTCATTCCTAAACACGCTAGAAATATTTCAGGACATATATGGATGGGGTCTTCTTAGCTGTATGTATCACTCATCCTTAGTGTCATGGCTCCCTGTGGTCAGGCCAGTGGTTCCAGGGGCTGCCAGCAGGGCAGGGCTGGGCTGGGCTGGCCGCCAGGGCCCATCCCCCTACCCCAAGGGAGCAGGGCCCTGGGGGCAGCCAGGGCAGCCCCAGCCCCAGGGGGCATTGGGCACTGCCATGGGCTGGGGCTGGGGACAGGGCCATGGCCAGGACTGGGGTGGGGGCCTGTGGCCAGGCAGGGTCAGGGCGGTGGCAGGGCTGGAGCTGGCACCTCTGCAGCTCTGACTGACAGCCCTGGGCTGGGCTGAGATGGGGGCTTAGGCTGGGCAGGGCGGGGAGGCCCGAGGGGAGGTAATAAAGCAGCCAGCAGGGCAGTGGCTGGTAAGGCCTATTACTGCCCCCAGGGCCATGACACTTGGATTAGAAATAGAGTATTATAAGAAGTCTTGGATCATGTCATCTAATCCTTGCTAGCAGAAACAACAGCACTATATAATTATATGTTCATGATCTTTCAGGAACCATCTCATGATCATGATCCATCTCATTAGCTTATGCTACCATTAAACAAATAATTTAAAATGCATTAGCTAGGACTCATCTCACCTAACTGCAGAATTCTAGATATGGGCTAGTCATCAGCACTGTCTAAAATTAAGTAGAGGAACACAGTTCGGTTGACCTATTTTAGGATTATATGAAGTCACTCTGGAAGCCCTTATTTCTTTCTGTTGACTGTAAGAGAGATTCAGACAGATAACCTACATAACATGCCAAATTAGGTGAGGTGAATCCCATATTTTGTGTCTATAGATAAAAGTCTTCTGAGATCCAGAACATCAGCCCTGACCATTCACAAAAATGGAGAGAGTGTTAAGACCATAATTCTCAAACTCCTTGCCATGTTTTGGGAGCATAAAGTGTCCCATATTCAAGTCCTGAGAAGTGTGTCCTAATCACTGTTTGTTAGCATGCTTGTTAATTTGGTCCTGGAAGCACATGTATGTGGGGAAATTATTTCCACCAAATCTGTGGATGGCGTGCTACATGACTAACTTCACAATATGAATGTTTAAAAAAGTTAATGCATGCTTGAGAGCTAGCTGTATGACATGTTCTTGTACACATACCTGGAGCATGAATTTACATTGAATATAGACTCTGGTAACAAGCTATACTTTCTCTTAATCCAGTTTGTATTTTTGATTTTCAGTGTCAGACCCCTGTTTCCTAAATAGAGAATTTTAGAACACGCTGTGCTACCAAGAGTGTGCCAGGATACCAAGATAAATCTTTCATTACACCTGAATGGGAATACGTAAACCCAGACTAAGTTTTGTTTAGAGGCTTTTTTTCTAACTTGTCAGAGTGCAGAGGGAAAATGTGTCTGTTTCACTTACTGTCATCGCATTTGACAAGCACAGAAGAGTCCTTGTCCATGTTCTGGGAATCTTTAGGTGTTAAGACAGTAAGGTATAGGACAGCGAATAAAATACACAGAAAACATTGCCTATAAATACTGGGGTGTCTGTAGGTCTTGTGGCAAGTGTGTATGGACATGAGGCTAGATACATCTTCGCCAGACTGTCAGAAGGATAAGTGGACCTTGGATTAACAAAATAGCACAATAGCATCATGCAATTAGGCACATATAGCACCCACCAAAACACTTACTGGCTTTAAATATATTCTAAAAAAGTATAATGTTTAAATCATGTGTGTGTGGCAGTATACTTCATGAATCTACTTTTAACCTGAAAATATTCCTCTCCCTATGTAGGTATTTCTAGTATGAAAAGCAGTGTTGCAATTAAATCAAAAAGTTAATAATATGCATTATTGAAATCATAACCTTTGATTTCTTCCTCTGTCAGACAAGGCACTTCAGATTTTAGCCTGGTATATCTCAGTGGTAGCTCTAAATATTACAATCAAGCTCTGTAATGAGCCTTCTTGAGTAAAGGAAATCAGTGACAGGTACTCTGTCTGATTAGTGTTTGAAACACTGATTATGTATGGAGAACTGGATTTTAAAAAGCACCTACAAGGATTATACGGATGCATAGCTATTTGTGTGGTAATAATCTGATAGTTCATCAGATCTATCTTCCTAATAATCTTCCATGTTTGTTCCCTACTGTGTGCATCTTGGAATTTTGAGCAGTCTGGATATAAATGCTCCAAATACATGTCACAGTTTTCTTTCTGAGTCTTTACTGCCTCCAAAGGTATCGGCTGGACATAAAAGATTTCTGCACTTTCTTTTTTTTTTTTAGTTCAATATCTTTATTTCCAGTCTTGTCATTCTAAGGATGTCTTTTGTTTCTGAGAGTTCCTATTCTTCTGCTGTCTATGCAGTATCCATGTCATCACTAAGCTTCTCCAAGCTGTTTGACATGATAATCCTGTCTCGTTGGAACAAAGTATTACATTATGAGGGAATCATGCTGGGATATTCATCAGTAACCTTATTGATCGCTTAATTAATGATAAATATTGGCATATTAATTCCTCTTTCTTCTCTCCGCACAGTTATGTCTCTGTCTAAATTTCTGATCATTCTGCGATTTATTTTTTAGTGTCTTTTGATTTATCAGTATGGTTCTGTTTATAAAATTCACAGAACCGTAGCAGTATTTTCAACTGTATTTTACAAAATGCTGTATGCCAAAGGATTCTTCATTGCTAGGTTTATGAGGAATGTTACTGGTTATGTGGTGCAAGCCTGACTCCAAATTCATGGTCAAATTTCCTGCAACTGACACCTCTTATTCTCCTTTAGTCTTAATGTTCTCCAGTCTTTCTCTTTAAATTGAATATCAGTGCTTCAAATAAAGTTTCAATATCATTCAGGACTGTTTCTCCCTAATGTAGTAAGTAATTCTTTATAACCTGTGGTTTTGTATTATTTTTCAGTCTTAGTTAATGTTTTCACTCTCGCACAATTTAGATAAAAACTAGAAAATTTATTAACTTTTTGTTTTTCCTGATCTATTTTTCTGAAAGATAAAGATGCTAAATAATTGTAAGTCAAATACATGTTCCTAGAACTGTCCCATTGGATACAACTTCTAGCTAAATGCATTTACACTCTCTTTACAGCCATTTAGTTTTGAGTTCCTGTGACAGCAGTGATAACAGATCAATCAGCCTGTTTTTTAAGATTAATATTTTGTAAAGTAGCATTAAATCCTTTACTGGAAACATTTTCTTTTTTTTTTTTATCAAATCTACATTTCACAATTTTGTAATTATATTCAAAATGCAACACAGTATTTGAAATATTGCTTGACTTAAGCTACACAAAACCATGGCTTTATAACATCTAGCAAAGCAAGCCATTTACATTCAGGTTGACTGGAAATGAAAAGAAATTTTTCCTTTCCCACTATTTGAAAAGAGTCTTTTACCTTCCTTTTTTGAAAGGACAGTTCAGAGTGCTGAATGTGCCATATCATATGTTCTGAATCATCTGAAAGGTTTTCTGTTCTGCTTTTCTTAGCCTGAAGAATAATCAGTAATCATGTTTCAAGTCAAACTCAAAATATGCAGGTCCCTGTAAATTTAGGTCTGACTTGTTTTGTTGTAGTCTCATATGCATAAACACATATGTTCCTGTAAACATTTTCTTAGGATAGAAGAAGATCTCAGTAATTTTCCCTGTCTGTTAGGACATCATTCAGGAAAGGCTTTCCCATTCACTTTATCTTTGTGCTGTTTTTAGACCTGGCAAAACTGCTAATGATCGCCACAGTAAGATTGGCTGAGTGTTACATTTCAGGAACAGTTCAGTAAGAGGTATGAAAAACTAGGCTTTACCTTTCGGTTTTGTTATCTGCTTTAGTCATTGCTTTTCAGTTCACAACCTGTAATGAATTCAGTAATGCCTTTCAAGTGCAAAAGAAAGGATATCAAAATCATGAGTAGTTACAATATTTATCATATCTCATGACATACTGACATTGTATTGCTCACTGTGAAACAGCAGACAATAACAGGAGAAATGCCTGAGGCAAATATTCCTTGAAGGCAGTCTAAGGCTCTGTGCTAACTGGAAAACCAATGTATGCCTTAGCTGCTTGTGGCATCCATAGCAGAAAATACAGCACTGGTTTTCTTCGAGGTGCTTGGCATTTTCATGTTGTAAAACGCTGTGTGACAAAGCAGAGCATGTTTTTATTGTGAAATCTCAGCTTCCCAAGTAATTCTAAGAGATTGCACTCTGCTGTATAGCCCCAAATGCTCTACAGTGATGTATAACACTGAAATACAACAAATTAAACTAGGGTGAGGCATACCGTGATAAACGTGAGCTAGTTTCACATTTGCAAGCCAGGCCAGGACTCCAAATATTAACATTACGAGTGAAGGACATTCTGCAACCTCCAAGTGTTCCTTTAGTCAGGGACATGCTGGCTTTAAAATACCTGCTACTTTCTCTTGAACTACAGGAGGTAGGTGTCTAAGTGATACGGGTTGAAAAAGTGACCTGGTTTAATTCCCTCCTGCCTTTGAAGGTGGCTTAAAGAAAAGACAATTTAAAAGACACTATAAAGCAAGATTAACTCAAATTTTAGCTTCCCTGGAAAGCATTGTAATACTTGAGAGGATGCCTGGCAGTCTATAAATGCTTATTGGAAAACACAATAATAAAACCACTTGACTGAAGTCCACCAGAGGAACCAGCAGGAAGCATGCTACCTGAAAGAACAGGTGAATTGCAGATTGACTTATACATGATGTGAAAATAAAGGAGGATCCTAGCCCTGCTCACATACTAATAATGATGAGGATAGGCTGCAGAGCACCTGGAAAAGATGAGAAAAAACTGACTACCAGCAGATTCATTGCCCTGCATTTGAGGGCAATTATGCCCTGCTTTTCCTCCCCTGCAAACTTCCCACCCCAGAAAGCAAACAGATCCCATGCAAGTCAGGCCATAAATTGGTCACTGCTGTTTTAGGTGAAGATTCAAAAAGCCTTAGATAAATAATTATGAAATAACATTACGGAAGACAGAAGGGAAAGAGTCCCATATGTTTCAAAGGAAAAAACACATCTAACTAACAGTTAATAGGAACATACCACTACCATGCGCAAGAAAAGAGGGAAGGGCATGTCTTTAGTCCTGGAGTTTCTTTGTCCTTTGTAAAATCCATGAGTCTGAAAAATTCAACATCAGTTATTTCCAGTGTCCATAAAAATCAAATATCAGATTTCTTTTCAAGTTCATTAAATTACGTATTTTCAGTTCAGTTTTTATAGGGAGAAATGAAGAAATGACTTACTTAGTAGAGATCAACAGCCTTGCTCAGAAACAAGTCACTATCTAAATCAAATGCACGGTCATATTAAAATTTATCACAAAATAGCCACAGTACTGTGAAAAGTTGCTTCACTATAGCTCCAAGCTTGTCCCATATATCCAAGAGTAAAAGTAAAAAATGTATGTATTAAGTTGAAGAGAATCCCAGTTTATCCAGGACATTCCTGCGTCATATGTCCTTTCAGGGGAAAAGATACCATGTCACTATTAAGTCCCAACGGAAAATGTTCCTCATTTCTCCATTTCAAGTCATAGCTCTAGAAAACTGCCCATTGAGAGCTCTTCAGCAGGAAAGTAACAGGCAAAGGCCTGAGCCTTGAGCCCTCTGGCCCTCTGGGGCAGGGCATAGGTGTATCAAGCATGCATCCTGCATCTCTTCCTAAAAAAAAAAAATAAAAATAAAAAGTCCAGCTATGCTAATTTAGAGAGAATAAACTGTTTTTAGGAGAATAAACTCTAATAAAAATTACACAGTAATAAACTACTCAGAATTAAAGAAGAAATTCATTTTGGAAATTTACATGCACAGGATTGGAGTCCACTTCAGGTTTCCTTCCACCTGTTACTGTGGGAAGGGCGCTATTGGTTTGATCTAGTAGGATGATCTCTATTCCTATACGAGTTTATATAGTTGATATGACTTTTCACTTCCTCACAGTGATATCAATAATATTGTAACATTTTCAGCAGATACTATCAGTATTCCAAGAATGAAACATCTGACTTGGCAATGTATCTCTTTCCGTGCACATGGGTGTTGATATCTACTGTACCACCATCTGAAGCTACTTTGAATAGCCTAGTTTCCCCTCTTCTAAACCATTTCCTTTTTGAAAAACAAAAGAACAAGAGTGAGAAACAAGGAAGATGATAACACTTTTTGTGCTTCGTGTTTTTGAAACTGGCACACCAGAAGGGCTTCCAAAAATCACAGTAATTAGAACTTTTCATTCAAAGTACAGGCCAGTGAGAGCTGATTCAAAACCCAGCTTAACATCTGGAAAACAAAAAAAACATATAAAAAGAAGCACGAGTCACCAATTTCAAGTAACATTTCAAAACAAGGGAATATTCAGTTTCATACAAAGAATTTTCAGTTTGCCAGCTGAGAGCCAGGAGCTGGCATGAGCTGCTCTATTAAGTAACCAACACGTAAACAGAAAAAGAGTGCTGTAGTTCGGAAGGGAGAATCCTTGTCGAATATAAATAGATTATTTGTAAAATGGTAGGAAAAACCACAAAGTTAATTTTGGAAGGGAGACTAGTTATCTAAACTTAAAGCAGTGATTTTTGCTTGCATTAAGTATTATTCTATGACAAATTTTAAGTGAACACATTAATTTTGTGGAAGTGTTTATTTCTCTCCATTATTACAGCTGGAGGTTAAAGCTTCTAATTTATATGTGCCAGTGAAATGAAGATAGCCAGAATAAGACTGGACCTGCATTTATATGACAATTAGAGTATTAATTCAGATCTGTAAATAAAAGTGTGTGTGTGTGTGTGTGTGTGTGTCAGTTACCAGGATGAGTAGTTGAATATTTGGCAAACTGGAAAAAATGGTAAGAGTATTGGCATGTATGAATAAACTTTGGACATTATGAGTTGGAACAGGAAAAAACAAAAACAGCAAGTAAGATTACAGAAATCAAAGCACTGCAGACTAAAAGAAAAAATCCTCCCGGCTGAAAAAGTTTACTTGTCAGATATGCTGAGGGAAAAAGTGAAGGATACTACAAAGTGAGGGCAGGTAGATAACTTTTTGAAATCTTCTACAAGATGAAAATGGAATTTAACAAACCCAGAGGAAAGAGGTTATATCTTTTTTTACTTTTTTTATGTTTTGAATAAAATAATTAAATTGCTCTCTAGGACACCGAATTTATTGATCTTTTATATTTAATGGGAAAATGCTAACAGTAATTATTAATTTATTAAGAGTTATAAACATTTTGGATGTCTCAGTGCATTATTTTATAAATGAGACCTTAGATTCATTGTGGCAAGTGTGTTTTACCATTTCAGCACTAAATTCCACGTGATTAAAAAAATTAATAAAATGATGACATCCACTGATATGACAAGATCTTCCAGCCTCGTTATGCTGGGCTTGAGTGGTAACTGGATGCCTTTCTCATTCTCTGAGAAGTGAGATTTGGCTGTGATTCAATCCAGTCATAAATATAATGTTACCTGCCTTAAGGTTACTTTTATTTGTGCTTGTGCTCTGAGCCCCTAGGTTTATTCTGGCAGCAAGAGATCTTTGACTAACCCCACTGTATAAGGGAACCTTCTCTGGGCATAAACCCAAAGTATACCCCGTTTGAGTATCTCTGTAGGGAATCTTCAGAAACCGAATGAATCAGCTTTATGGCTTCTTTGTACTGAACCATTAGAGAGTTGCTGGGGAGTATCAGTTAATCTGATCCAAGAATTACCATTATTGACTGTGTTTGTATGATTATTGTGGAAGTGAATTTTACTCAAGAATTAAAAGAAAGCTTTTACTAGAATTGGATCCAAATAGGCAATTTTAAATTAAGGTTTATAAATATTCATTCAAACTGTGAGACAAAAATATGTGGAATTTGAGTGATACTTCTATGACTATAAATGTAAAAATACTTAGTCTTTTTCCTTAGGTTCACACTGCAACCTTTGTATTAGAAACTGAATCTGTAAATGTTTTGAATGCCATTACCTCCCACTGACTTTAGTGAGAAACGCGGGCACTTAGCAATATCACAGGTGTGGGCCTTTTTTTGTTCTGTAATGTTAACAAAGTTGTTGACTCAGTTTAAACTGTGTTCAAAACATAATAAAGTCAGTGGGAATTTCACAGGACTCTTGAAGAGCTGGGATCTGTAGTAATTTGCAGAGTTATTTAAGTTATAAAACTGTTAACTAGTATATATTAAATTTAACTTAGAATAGAAGAAAGTCTGTTGTATTTTACTCTAGCACAAATAATTATTTCTACTCTAATCTACAGTGAATAGATGATTATTTACTTCAATTTCCTATTTTAGTGACGAGATAATTCTCTTACTTAGTAAGCTGAAGTGTCCTTAACATTTGTGCTCAAAGCTCATATTTTTGAAAGCGTACTGTACTAGCTGCTTTATTATTTTTCCTGACAGCTTGGAGACAGGCCCTCATAATGTGGCATCAATACATAATGTGTGCTTTTTCTGCAGAGGTTCACTGTTATTTGGAAGACACATCGCATTATGATAAATGGCACCCACAGTATTATAGATAAACATTTCTAAAAGGGTACATAATGTTCAGGTATTGTTGACAGAGATGGGGAGAGCTAGAATTATTTCTTCTGATGTAACAGTTTTTGTCTGAACACATTTTGTGAGGTTTCTCCTCTATTGTGAAATTCTACAGTATTTTAATCTTAAAAAATTTATGCTACTTGGTTTCACCTTCTTATTTTCAAACTGGTTTCATAACAGATTACATTTGCTAAACAGAAAATGTTTGAATACACAGAGATCACACTGACCTTTGTCTTTAAGACACTAAACAAAGTAATTACTTTTCAAAGTGCAGTTAGCCTTTTGATTCCTGTTTTGACCATACTGTAGTATACTGCTCAGTGCTGTCGCTCAAAAATTAAATACTGTGTCCCTTTCAGTTTTTGGTCTTTAGAGAAATGTATGTTGCATCTGAGTTAAAGCCAGGTTAGGAAACTAGCTAACAGTATTTTGGGGAAAAGGGAGATTTCATGCTGATGCAATTATTCATACTAACCACATTGTTAAAATAATGAATGCAGTATTGAAAACTAAGGGAAAGTCATCTTTTCTGTAACTGTCCTGGTTACTAGCTTGATTTGTGATCACAGCACACAGAAAATGCACACAGAAAATGCTCATAGATGCACAGATTGAGTAATCATGTGGGTACGTTGCCCTTCATGAGTGCAGGAATGTGTATCACCAGCAGATGGAGGGAAGTCGTTACTCCCCTTGATTAGGCACTTCTAGGTCTGCCTCTGAAGTAGTGGCCAGTTTTGGCTTTCCCCATGCAAGACAGAGATTAAGGGACTGGAAACAGTCAGACAGAGGGCCACTAAGATGGTTAAAGCAGGTACAAGAAGAGGCTAAGAGAAGTGTGTTTGTTTATCCGGGGGCGGGGGGGGGGGGGGGGGACGAGGAGGGTAACAAACTGGGAGAGCATTTGCAGCCTTTTGTTATCTAAAGGAAGGTGATAGAGAAGACAGACCCATACTCAGAGCATACCCATAGCAGAAGTCACACAGTCACAGGCTGCAGCAAGGAAAATCCTAGAGGCAATTAGGAAGCAATTCTTTGCAATGAGAATGGTTAAGTACTGCAACAGGTTACCCAAAGAGGGTGTGAAATCTCCATCCAGTGAGATTGTCTGGATAAGAACCTGAGCAACCTTATGTAGCCTTGAAGTTAGGCCTGTACTAAGCAGAAGGTTGGACTAGGTGACCTACAGAGGTTTCTTCCAACTTACAGTTTTCTGTGAATCTGTGGTGTTCTACAGTGTTTTAATGACACTTAGAGTAGATTTACAAAAATGTAAGTGCAAATCAGTTCAGACTTTGACCTTAGGTATTATATGTAGCAAAGGAACTTGCTGATCACTTTTTAGATTTCTGGAGGAGATACAGTATTAAACTAATTTTCATCATTCATTAAACCCAACTGTTCTGGAGTGCTCACATTAAAATGCCCTTGTGATTGGCATTCTGTAAACAACAATATAGAAAATTATAATTTACTTAGTGGAAAAAAAAACACAAAGAAGCTCCTTCTTATATGTAATTTACCATTTTCACTGTCTTTCGCGTGCATCCCTCATCTTAAATAAAATTGATATGAAGATTTTGTTTTCCTGTCTATCAACAACCCCAGTAAATGGACGTTCAGAAGAAATGGAATTGTTCTTTCAAGTCAAGCTAATAGGATGTTCATTGTGAAACCTTAATTAGTTTCATTCTTTTTCATGACCAGAGTAAGACATTATGCACCTTTTTTAATTCAATGGCTTTTAGTCAATCTTATTTATACTGTCAAGTGGTAAGTTATTATTTGAGGCAAAGTTATTTGTGGAACAGGGAATTAACAGTTGCCTTGAATAAAGAAAACTTACTACTGAGAGATAAATTTCTCAGTAATTTTATAAAGTAATATAAGTCTTACCTTTTTTTTTTTTTTACATTTTATTGATTCAGTATTTAGGAAAACATCTGTAATTATTTAGCTTATTCTAAATTTGATTTGCAAGGAAGGGGGAAGGGATTTAAATATTTATGTGTTTTTCTGAGCTTGTTTGTATTCTTTTTTCTGCCTGTGAGGGATCTCAGCCAACTTGAAGAATGACTAGATTTGGATTGTTTTCATCATTTTATTTTAGTTTTTTAGAACATTTCCAGTTTTAAATGCTGAATGTCTCACTGTGAAAAATGTGCCTGTATGTGTAGGTCTAAATTTAACTGAAACACTTGCAATAAGTCTAGAAGTTCCTTTGCAGAACTTGAGGGGGTCTAAACAACTATTTCAGGTATGGCCAAAACAGTCTTCCTCACTGAACATTCATGATTTTGCCACAGTATTGTAATTTTCAGTAGTGGCTAGAAGAGTCACTACAGCCCTAGCGTGCTCCAGTGCACCTCTCCAAAATATATTGCATGCGGTTAAGAAGCTTTATAAGAAGAAAAGATAAAAGATCTTTGTCATGGAACAGCTGGTGGCAATCATATTCCTCTTACCTTCTATTCCAGCTTAATATCCAAAGCACTCCATGGTAGTGTGTTTAGGAAGCCGCTGCTGAGCCATGATCTCAAAATAACATATACTATAGACAAAGCTTTTCTAGCACACTGATAGCTACACTTTAGCAAGAAGAATACTCTCTGAAAGAAGATGAAAAGCAGACTATATATGAAATAAGTGTTACTGACTAGCTACAATGAGGCTTATATAGTAATTGTGGACTTTTTCTTCACATAATAGCAACATTTATATAAATTTAGATTTTTTTTTTTTTGGTCAAATTCAACCAATACATGCCAAAAACCCTACAAGCTCTGAAGGCAAGTAACAAGAAAGGCAAGGTGTCAAGGACAGGGATCAGATCAAATTGACCTATACAGTAACAGAACCTGCTAGTGATATTGTTGGGAAAAGGGGAGGAATGGGGAAACCAGCAGGAAACAGTCAAAAAGAGGAAAGGGGGGAGGAGCTGGTCTTTGTCTGTCACTGATAGACAGCTTATTAGCTGTGCTGTCTTCTTTATCTACTGCCAATCTGAAGTGCGCCATGAGAGGATTCAGAACTTACCGTTGATTTAAGAGGCAGAAACTGAAGTGGATGTTTTAGACCAGCAGTAGGGTGCCAACAGTGTTTGCAGTAGGGTTGACTTATGGAACACTGCTCTCCAGACAGATAAAAAAGAAACATTTTTGTTCAAGTTGCAATGATTTAGTGTTTGCAGACTGCCAAAATTGCTTTGGGATCACCTGAAGTTCTTTTATGAGAAATTCCCCTGTATGACCTCCTCCTAATAGCATCTGCCAAGTTGTTACCTACTGTTCTGGCTGGGCCAAGAGTTTTGGTGAGTGACAGAGAGCTTGCTGGAGTAGGTAAAAAAATTGTTCACATGGTTTAAATCAAATCAGGATTGAAATAGTTTATTGATTTATTAATGACACTTAAATGGCAATCACTGAGCTACACATTCAGAATCAATATCAGCAAGATACTAGACACTTACAAAATGTTAGTGAACACCTACAAATTTCTAAACATCTTTCTATAACAAATGGCAACACATTCTAAACCTCCCAATATTTCACAGTTACATGCACACACACACCCCCTCTCCAAGGACTATAGGTTACAGCCACATCTCCTTTTCCTGGAGGCATGAGTTCACCTACTTACACAAACCTGTGGGGAGATATGAGCGCTCTTGCTCTATCCTGCTGCTTACGACCTGCAGATATGCCAGGGAGAAGTCCTCCATAATGCCATATGCCTGTGGTGGGAGTCCATACCTGTTGCACCCCACACTGTAAGGACACTAGCTGGTTGCAGGTCACTCAGAGCATTGGATGGAGAGGCTGCTTTATCTGACCTAGAGGAGGGACATGATGCCAGTGGGGCAACTGCTGGCAGTGTCAAAACAGGTGTTGACTGCTGGGCCGTTACCCTCTTCTCTCTCCCTCGTCAAACATTTTCATGTTTGCTTTATATTTCTTTTCAAGCTGACTCTTTTTTTTCAAAAGTCTCTATGTAATTCCTCGGTTACTATTTAATCTCTGTCATGGTTGCTTTCCTCTGTAGCATTATCAGTTTGGGGTAAACACCTTGTCAGAAAGTTTTGGGTGGTGTCGTATACACACACATGTTATTTTTACTCAACTTCAGAATAATGAAACTGACAGCTTGTTACTGCCTTCAGCAAGGTGATACATTATTCCTGAAGTTCTTCCTCAGTCCAGCTGAAGGTTATTGTAGGAAAAAAAAATTCTTTCTGTGCAATTTTTTGTCTTCTCTACCTTCTAGGGAAGAAAATGCATGCACAGCTTTTAATATGTAGAAGAAAATGAGGTCTGAGTGGTTCAGCTCACTTTCTAGACTGTTCCAAAGGAAAATATTAGAGGAATCAAATCTATTGGGAAAAATCAGTATAAATAATGTGAATCAACCCAAATGATGTGGGAATATATTTTATTCCAGTTTTTTGTTAAGGTAACAATTATATTGAATGAAAAATATCTGCTTATTAATCTTCTGCAAAGCATCCTCTCTGAAAAACAAAGGCAATTTTTTGTAATGCTGACAGAGGTTGTGTTCACATAACTACATGAAACAATACCTTATAGGTTTCAGATTGTAGATTCCCTTTAGTAATTGGTTTTAGATTAAGACACTGGTGGGCTGGTTTCTCACATATTGATGCCTACATGAGAACAATTTTTCTAATTTGCCATTGTATTCAGTGGGGGCTTGATTCAGCTGTATAAACATTGGCACCTAGTGCTGCTTGAGTTGTCCTTTGATCCTATGTGGCATCCAGTGTCCAAAAGAATGCAAGTCTTCCCTGCTTCTTATGCCATGTCTGCCAACTCCGTATGGATATCTTCAATGTCCTGATGCACTGCAATGTATTTAAGTGGCTGAATCATACACCTAGTGCTTGACCCCTGTAATCATTCCATAGGCTTCTTTTGCTGTATTGGGGAGCTCTCCAGGGACTATAATGTGGCCTAGACCCCAAGTTCCATGGGACAAGTTACACCTGGACACCTTAATCTCAAACTGAATCCCACCCTCGGTGCGGGTGCACTCCTTTAGAGTTTTATAGTCAACCATAGTGAGAAGAACAGAAATCTTGATAAAAGGAAGAGCTGAAGGTAAAGGGTTTTGTAAGGTCTCATGGGAGGGCTAGGCTATATACAGACTGTTTTCTATCAATATGCACTTTGTACTGTCTCAGGGATGCAAAGTAGGAATAAAATGCTTTCACTCTGATTCTCTGGGTAGTGAAGATTCAGTCTCCGCTTCTTGATGTTACTGACATTGGGAAATATATAAATAAATTAGCATCATGACAATTCTCTTTATTTGTTTCAATCTGTATATATTAACTTTCAAACAAACTAAGAGGCACTGTGTTTCTTTCTGTTTAGTTGAAGTGATTAATCTTCTGATAGAAAAGGTGGATTCAGCAAATGAGGTTTTAAGAAATCTGGCTTTTGCAGATCAGAGACCCTGAAACACCTGCTCCTGCAGCTTGTCTCAGTGTGAAAGGCTGATCAAGCACTGTGTTAGGTCTTTTAGCTGCTGCACTACTCAGATTACAGAATTGCCTTGCCCTCCCTTCAAATTTCTAGGAAACTTTATGCCTCAAGGGTTTATCCGTGACCCTATTACTTCCTTGGGGACTGAATATTCCTCAAAGGACATTAATGTGAAATTCTGAAGATGAAAAAGGCTTCAACTGCAGCTAGTTCCTGAATGAGGATTACTTGGAAAAAAAGAATGTGTGCATTTTTATCCTGCCCTGTGCACCCACATTTGACAAAGCAAACTGAAGTATAATTTCTAGAATCAAAATATTTTTTAAAAGGTCTATTTATATTTGTTCAGCTTCCTAAGCCAGTGATCCCAATAGATTTTTAAAGGATAAACAATACTGTGCTGGAGCAGCAGATTGATTAATACATAGGAGAAACAGGTGCAAGGGACATACGAGGAAAGGAAGATGCTGAGGCAATATTATATGAAACTGCAGCATTGTCTTTCACCATGCACTTTAACTTAGCTACTTCCTGAAGGAAAAAAAAAGAAAAAACAGATTTCCGTTTTATATGTGGATCTTCAACATAGCTCTCCAGAAGATACCATCAAAATGCTTCCTATTAAATCAAACACAATACAGAAAATGTTGTAAATAACTTTGCATGTCTTGTGGATGACTTCTAAAGAAATTTAGAGAGTAAAAGACTTGGGATTTCTCACACAAGCTTCTTCCCATTTGTTGCATTGTGGTTTAATCACAGCGTTCAACATGCAGATTCCCCTTTAGTCTTCATTCAGAAATTGTGTGTCAATATAGCGTAACCATAGTACCATGTATCATCCAGACTCTTCGCTGCTGAACAGTGCATTTTCATTTCAGACGAGCATTCTCAGTTTGCTTCTAATCACTACAGAATGTAGTTGTAGACTACAGTAAGAGTCTTGACAGCTAGAAAAACAATCTAGGCCTTTGAATAATATCTGACTAATCTCTTCAGTATCTGGCAAAAAGGAATTCTGTAGCCTACAGCACAAATTGGCAAAGGCATTGGGGTCGATGTGTGATCTTTACCAAAGTGACATAGTATCTATCCTCTCTTCAGAAGCCTACCTTGCTCTCCTGGAAATAGATAAGCTCAAGTCTGCTTCACACTATCTATAACAAAAGCAATATTCCTGTTTAGAACAGAGGATAGTTTAGCATTAATTTCCTAGAAGTCCATAAAATCACAGATTCACAGAATAGTTGGGGTTGGAAGGGACCTCTGGAGATCATCTAGTCCAATCCCCCTCCTCAAGCAGAGTCACCTGGAGAACGTTGCCAAGGACTGTGTCTATATGGCTTTTGAATATCTGCAAGGATGGAGACTCCACAGCCTCTCTGGGTAGCCTGTTCCAGTGCTCAGTCACCATCACAGTAAAAAAGTTTTTTCTTTTATTCAGATGGAATTTCCTGTGTTTCAGTTTGTGCTCATTGCCTCGTCTTGTCACTGGGCACCACTAAGAAGACACACCACTGGGTGTCTGACCACATCCTCTTTACACTCTCCCTTCAGATACTCATACACATTGATAAGATCCCCCCTGCCCCCCCCCTGCCCCGCACTTTCTTTTCCCCAGGCTAAACAATCCCAGCTCTGTCAGCTCTGAGCGATGAGGCAGACTCAGATCTCCATTGCTGAGAGAGTAAGGCCTTTGTACATCAGTTTTTTTCTCACCAGTTATTATAGCAATTCCAAAAATACTTAAAACTTTTATTATAAACTTTGCTACTTTGGGGCCTATGCAGCCAGCAGATTTATGATGAGACATAGGACAGCTTTTCAAAACAAGTCTGGTTTTATTACTCAACTGGAATGTAAAGTTTTACGGGTTAGAGTGGAGAAACAAAACATTTCTTGCCCATATTGGCAATATTGTGCTCTGCTGTATCCCAATGAGTATGAGACTTCATCTCTGTCTCATTCCTGAGAAGCAGAGTTTTTATCACTAATATTCTGTTGAGACAGTTCTTTATCCTAAATTTTGCTCATGCTGTTTTCATATGCTCCCTGAATCAGTCAGTCATTAAAACTTGATACACAGTCATTCATCTTTCATGGTACTGTTAAAGTAACTCCAATCCAATGTTGAGTTTTTTATAGTTCCTTTTTTACCAATACAGACATGCCCATATGAATAATGCCAACCTCTTATTTCCTTTTGTCAAACAGGAAATTATCTCCTCAGCCATGGTGAGCAACAATAAAAAAGAATAGATCTATAAAAATGAATTCTTACTTTACTCAATGAAAATAATGCACAGGTCCTTGGTGTTCTGCACACTACATATATCTTACTGATTTTTCATGACACTGTGTGCACAGTATGCTCAAGTAACAATTGAAAGTCCTGTTAATAGTTAAATGCTGTTATCTGCAACTTTCTGTGTAAAGTAGGACATCATGAGATCTTTGAGGCTTCCAAATCTATGCTTGTGCTTCAATACTTCCAAATTCCAGCTGGATAGAGAACCCCCAAAATAAAACATTCTTTCTATGTTCTTCTCCATTGTCTTCTCCACCCACCTTCTTCTCCCTCTATATCTTTGTTTCTACTGATAGAAAACCTGAGTACATCTGTCAGTTAGGAGATTTAAGATGGAAAGATAAGGGGACCAGGATCTTGGGATGTACTACTGTATGAATCCAAAGGTTAAATTATGTGATCACTGTAGGAATTACTTCAGTACCAGTGATTTCACTTGGTATCTGTGGGGAGCATTCTATAATATCACATCAAGCATTTGCAAAGCTTGAAAAATCCTAAAAATACTACAGTTATAATGGATTCACAGGGATACCAAAGCCAGATTCCTCTTCCTCTGCTATTGAATTCTTCCCTTTTGTATTGTTTTTATATATTATTTATTTATTATGAAATTAAATTTCAATAATCATTAATTTTCCAAGTACTCTTCACCTAGTTATGGTGAAGTTAGTCAGTCACCAAGTTGTGAGTTATCATATATGCCTAACTAACATGGGTATGTTTTCTCTCTATCAGTCTAGGTAGCTAATTCTCTTGTCTATTCATTTATGAGATCAACAGTAGATATCAGAAGACAACTTTATTTATTTTTCTATTAAGGAAGGCTTTTCTCATTATTTTTGAGTTTCATCTTCACAATTAATTTGTAGCATAGGCAGGTGCTTTTAATCAACAAATAGTGTTAGCTGATTCAGCTGCGCAGAGTAACATTTTAAGTTTTTCATAATGTACTTATGGAGCTGTGTATTTTGATATTCCAGCTGTACATTTCACCAATCCAGCTGCATGCTTTGAAAGTGCAGTTGCTGAGGCTTTAAATACATTGCTAATAATACTAGATGGATTTTAGGGCTGACTGGTTCAAGACTTCCTGAATCAGACCATGGCCATGGTACATGCATTTTTTGTATAATTTTCGAATATACTGGGCCTAATGCACTTCTTTGTCTTCTAATTATTCACATTCATAAAAAAAGATAAAGGATTTGGAAGTTTACTTCTTGATATCTGCTAAGAAAATAATTAATCAACTTAATGCAGTATATATAATATGTTGGTCTACATCTGATATCTGGGATCCCTATAGAAGGAGAAGCTGTAAGGCAGTTCTGTGGTCATACATATCGTCTGTATATTCAAGTTTTTTCATAGCTACAGAACACTGGCATTCAAGTAAGTGCTGTGTTCTGGTAAGAACACCAAATTTAGCTAAAAGTTGCAGGTGTTGGCAGGTGTTGATTTAATTGAAGAATCAGATCAAAAATCATGGATTACAAGAGAACGCATAACAAGCTGTGCCATGTAGTTATGTTTTAGGTTTCTCATAAGTGTGAAACACAGAAATCAACATCTAATACATATCCTATCTCCAGACTGAGAAAAGAGTGGCAAAAACCAACATCGCGTGTGCATTTCTGAAACTCTGATCAAGATGAAAAAAAAAAAACCCACCCTGAAGGTAATTTATATTCCCAGTGTAGACTTGTTTTTATTGTCTACACTGCAAATCATTATGGAGTATCAAAATATAGATTTTTAATGAAGAAATGTGATGTTTACTTTACACAACTGAGCCCTTTAATACCTGAAGCAAAGCTTAGATAGAATTTTCTTCGTACAGTCTGAGACTGAACCACAAACACTACTCCAAACTTTATCTTTTTGGTTTCTCGGTTTTCAACTAAGATACATTAAAACATAGTAGTTTTACTAAAGACTAAATTTACTCTTATTAAGTTACAGAAGTAATTTTACACAAATGCTCAGTAATGCTACTGTCTTGGCTAAATGTAACGTGAAAGCACTTACACTCAAGTCTACTTTTGTTTCAAGCTCAACAACCTTGTGCATCGGTCCCCTGAGGCTGTGCCTCTTCTGATAGAGAAAACAGGATCAGGGACTTGTGGAAGTGATTTTTTTCTTGAGGAGAGTGGTGATTTTAGTTCTGGAAAATCCTCAACTATAAGAGATTCAGGCTCATGCCTCCCCAAAGGTTATACTACCATGTGCCCTAGGACTACTCAGCACACTGTACATCTTGATGTGGATACAGGACCATTTTTTCTGACTCAGTTGCATTGTTCTGTACGTATGAATACAGCCAAGCAAAATAGTGAGCCTAATTTGAGTATTTATGCTCAGTAACTTCTCCTGTGAAAACGTGAATAACATACATGTGCCTGTCAGCATGTATATGTGCACAGACACGCTGGAGAACATAGAGTGGAAGCAAAAGCAGAAGTTAGTTCAAAGTTACCAGGAAAAAGAAATAACTTTGCATTCCAAACAGTGACCTGCTGTCGTAGTATCCACTGTAAAATCTGTAATAAACATCAATTTATAGATTTATGAAAAAGGAGCATGATACTTTACATAGCAGCCAGAACCAGTATCCTACCACATCCACAGTATCAGTTTTAGTTTTCTTGAAGGTGTAGAGAATACAATCCCCAATCCCTAACCAAGCCTTTAGGGTTATGTTGCTATTGCTTTTATTTATTTTATTTTATCCCAAAGCAATTAAGCACTGATAAATGATCCATCATAAGGGCATAAATGATCAAAGCAAAATTGTCCTTCCATTTTTCCCTAAAGAAGTCACTGGTAAGTTCTCTATTTGCCCCAGATCCACCTTGATCAAACTTGTGAGTCGTGCATATGGCTACCTGGTAATGCGTAACACAGCACTCATGAGTGTCCTGCTTCCCTCATCTATCAGTGCATCTAACAGCACGGTGGGTTTCCATATGACTTGGTGTTCTTTTCTATGGAGAAGGAACTGATGTTTGTCTGAGTTTCTCTCCAGGATGGAGATGGATCAAACCTCATACATGTACCCAGGACTTTGCAAGTGTTCCTGTTTCTGGCCATATACATCTTGTGTCTGCGTTTCAGTAGATGAGTTTGATAAGCTTTCACAAGGTTATCGCTCTTCTTTGATCATATTAGGGAACTTAGCTGTCTACTTTTAAGAGAATTATTTGTTTCTGCATTTTTCTAAAGACAAGGGACTTAAATTTTAGAGGTTTAAATTAAAGACACCATAGCTAGGGAATGAAAAAGATTGTGTAAATATTTTAAGCACACTTTAATCACATGTACATCAGAAGAGACAGGCAGAGGGAGCATACATCACAGAAAACCATGGAAGTGACATTCCTTATTTTTTCCCTCATAAAAAAAATGTAAGTGCAGAGGGCAATCAGTATACATGTAAATTCTGTTACTAAAATATTCAATTTAATCAGTACAATAGGCACAAACTCAACAGAATATGGAGCTGAATCTGTGATAAATATCAAGGCATGATGCATGAGTCATAAAGAAAATGCAGTATATCAACATATTTCTCACTATTATATATTAGTTTTGGCCAATAATGTAAATAGCAATATGACCTGAAAAGTAAATAGCTATTTGCATGAGTTTGCGTCAACAAGAAGAATACAGTTTGATAACATTTTGAAACTTGTCTTCTAGTGTGGTTATGAGTTGCTGTCCTTTCAGAATGGCATTGACTAAATCCTGTATTTTCACATTCTTCTCCAGTGGAGAAAATTAGCCTTGGAACTTAATTTTACTCTTGCTATATATTCAGAAGTCTCTGCTAACTGGTTATAAAGGTTCTCTCATCTCTTCTTTCTTGATTACATTCACTTGTGCCCCTCTACCTCTCCCATCACCTCAATCAATGGCAAAAGCTTCTCTCAGTGATTTTGTAGAATGAAAGAATAAAAATGCTGATTTTATCTTATTTTAATTTATGAAGAGTTTATTTTCAGAATATACCACAGAATCAGTCAATTTTACCTGCATAGCTGTGTATTCTGTTTGCTTTTAAACTTACAGAAATTTCTGAGATCTAGTAAAAGGTGTGCATGACCCACCAATAGTCTTAACTGAAACTTCTTAGGAAATGTATCTAAATTTTTCAATCACAGAATAAATGAAGAACAGGAATAACAGCCTGATAGCTGACATTCTTATCTACACCATCATATTTTACAGTCACCTTAATGATCCTTATATTACACAATTACATTCTTGTTTTAAGTGAATTCCATTTTAGAGATAAAACAGCTCAAACTATCTTGGATTCCAATCTGGCAAACAGGCATGTGCCTCCTTCAGAAACTATATGCCTTTGAAGGACAAGAGATCATTTTCATGGGATTTTCAAAAAGTTGAGATGTTTTAAAAGACAGTAAATCAATTTTAACTAGCTTGGTTTCTCAGGCATATACTTCTCAAAATTATTAGAAGGCACGATCTCTTATCATTAAAATACAGGTAAATTTGGCTATTAAAGTTAATAGGAATGGGAGCATACCTTTAGGAGAAGATTTGCAAATATATTCTTATACCTAAAGAAGCAGATAACTTGTGTCTAGTGTGTTTTTTAAGCAAATTAAAGTAAAACCAGAACAACAGAATAATCTCACCATAACTTGTTTCAATTTTATCTGAAACTATATGAACTATAAACCTCAGATCCCAGGCTATTAAGAAAATCTACTTTTATATGTTACTAGAAGTATATCAAGGCAGACAAAGTAACTTCAGAAACTTACTAAGGTTATGAAATCCAGCCGGCCAGCAGATGCCTGCATGCCTCTTTCAAAATCCACATAATTTTGAATATTAGTAAATCTAATCTGATGTGAAACTTCAGCCTTATCAAAAATACCCACCTAGAATACTAAAATCCTTATACACCATAAAGAAAAATAATTGCATTTCTTCAGTGGGGCATCATTATTTGAAAATGGAAGTGTAGCAGTGGATATATTTTTTCATTGCAAAAATTGTTAGCTTCCTCAAAATACCATCCTCTGTTCTTACAGTCTTTTTAATTGCAAGTTAAACTATAGGATTTTTTTTTTCAAATTCATAAATATGTCTTTAAAATCCGGTCCCATGGAGTACAGACCAAGTACAGATGTTCAGATTTTTTCCGTGCTGCAAAAACTTAAGGGTCTGCTGTATATAATGGAATTTCAGCATCAAAACAAACTAAGATCTTTCTGAAATTAAAGTGGCAGAAAATGCACTTGAAAATTTGTAAGAATTTATTTCATTTTATTATAAATCATCCAGGTTTTGCTTCTGATTTAATTGAAAAGTGGGTGTGTTCTCTGTTCTTGTTCTATAAAAATAATGTTTAGAATAATTTCTTTTTAACAGCATATCTCACCTGTTTGGAGATATCTCAAAATATAAATTCAAGGGCTTTTGACTCAAAATGATAGTGCTACGTTTGGTAATTTGTAGTTTTTCTGCCTTGTAGTACTGTTTTGCTGTCCCTCATCTCTAACAAGGCTTTTTTTTTTTTTTTTTTTGCTGCATCTGTGATGCATAAAAATATTAGAATAAAAGCAACTGATCTCCAATGCTAAAATATTATCTTAATTCTATTTTTTTCCATATTGGGAACTTTATATTATTAGAATTCTGAACTAAAAATATAATTCTTTTTGTCTTAAAAGCTCAGTTTAATAACAATGTTGTTTTTCAGAAAGTGTAATGGAAATTTTGAGCAGAACTAGTTAATAGAGATATATGATCAATATCAGGAATGTATTTAAAAGGTAAATTTTAGGAATGCATAAGGGTTATGTTTCTAAAAGTCCTTAATGTTTCACTGTCTGCTTTCTCTGACACATTCCTTTTTGATTTGTGGGGTGACAAAATTATGTCACTTAGAGATTTAGTTAAAGAAAGGGAAGAAGCCATCCTTTTATTCGCCTGCTTTTCCCAGAGCTTCTTTCATCCTTAAGGCAGCTTCAGAGAGCATTACCTCCTTTAAAGCCACAATTAGAGACACCTACATGCAAGTTTTATCCAAAGGCAAATTTAAATAATAATCACAGCTAACACTAACAGAGCACAAACAAAAATAATGTGATAGAAAATCCGGAGGCTCTAAAAAGTAATACTTCAGTTTCACACTAAAAAGCCTAAATATAAGTAAAGATTAGACATATATGACCTATTTTAATAGCATGTCTGTAAGCAAACCTGGATGTTAATAAATATAGTATTAATATAACTAGCTCTCTACTCATTCTTTGAATTAAAAAAAAATCTGAAAACATATTTGAATGTAACTAATAAAGTCACTACAGATCAAAGCTAGGAAGTGGCCATTTGTTTTTGTTTGTGTATTTGTTTTTCAAGAATTCTAACATTATTTGTACAAATTAGAAACTTGAAAAAAGCCTTGAGAAACAAGGTTTTCTGTTTTGCCAATGATTCTTTCCTTGTGAAGTCCTGAAAAGTAATGCATCTTAGCAAGTAGAAGAGAAATCTGAAAACAGAGAAAAAAAATTGCAGAAGTAGCACAAAGACAAAAAGGCTGAGAGCAGTATGCTGGAAAGGCAAGGAAGAGAGAAGAACACTTAACTGTATTTTAACAAAGCAACATATTTTCTAAATTCATTTACATGTGTTTGTATACAATATGTGGAACAGATTTGCTAAGAAAGAAGTAAAGACAACTGGAAGTTCACAGTTTTACCGCATAGAGTTTTAAGTTTATTTTAATTTTTATCATTTTTATATGGTTTTTTTGTTCCATCTGTTTTTCATTTTGTTTACAGTTAAAGGTAGTTTTCACTGAGGAAAGGCAGAAGTGAGAATTAATGTATAAAATAGGTTGATGAAAGAAAATAGGTTCCTATCTTTAATAAATTCAGTTTAGAATTTAAATTTAGACATTTTACTCTCATACATCCTAGAAGGAATAGAAAAAGGTTGCATACATATTGTTTTGTGCCCTTAAATCTGTTTCTATATATGATTTTTGACACTGAAGTGAATAATTATGAGACTCACTGAGTGGCATTTTTGAGGTTTTCCCTTCATTTTTTGTTGCAATGAACATAATTTTGTTCCCTCCACCCATACTGACTCCGTGTTCCATCCTGCAAGTAAAAGCTTCTTTAACAGTTTTGGTTTCTTAGCTCACAATTTGAGTATACAACAGAAAAGAGAACTTCACAATTGCAGAGTCTGTTCAGTTTTTCTTCTGTTTTCATGCTTCAAGAAGTATCTAGTTATCACTAGAGAAGAAAGAGAGGGAAAGAGAGAGTGCATACCAAAATGGACTTACTTACAAACTTACAGGCAATGTTTGGTACATAAGATATGTTCAAGTAGTTAAGAATTTATATAACAAGTAAAAAGTGCTTGAGGTATTACAGAAGAAATGAATGATAGAGTCTTTGTATTTCCTAGCAATTAAAAGTTCAGACAGTCCATACACACATGAATAATCCCACTGGGGTTAGATGTAGGCAATAAATGACAAATACGGGACAACGAAAGGCAGAGGCTTTGAGAATAGGAAAAAAAAGTTTGAAACTACTGCAGCCATTTTTTTTTTTTTTTAATTTTTTGAACCTTGACTCATGTGCCTGGATACCTCATCATCAAATTTAGGGCCCTGTTATTCTTACTAGCTCTACATGCCTGGGCTTTATTTTCATAGAAACCAAAATATTGTGAGAGATGGGATCTAGTGCAGGGTAGTTTTGTCTTGATGTGAGTTCAGGCTGTGGGTGGGATAGATGTCTTGACCTATCAACTTTGAAGCACTTATGAGTCAAGCAGTTCAGAAATACCCGGAAACAGCCCAAATAAAAGTGTTTCTAGAATAAACTCTATGTTAGCAAAGTTATACAAGTCATTTAATTTGTTGAATAGGAAATAAGAGTACCTTCAGCTGAACAAGGATTTTTCCTACACCTAAATCATGGGGTGGAATCAATAACCATAGCATCGTCAGAATTAAGGAAATTTCACCCAGCAATCTAATTTCACCAGAATTTCATTAAAGTGAATTAAATGGTTGTAAGATATATTAAATCTGAAATTCTGCATTTCCTAATTTTGAGAAACGTAAGTGATAAATATGCTAGTGTTTTTTATCAATAGAACACCATTTTTTTCCTAACATTCAAGACCAGATGGCCTCAACAAAAAAATACTAATTTAAAACAATGTTAGAGATGTTTTCTGAGGCTTGATGTAATTTGCCTATTAATGGTGTTTATGTAATGTAATTAAATTGTTCAGTTTATAAACAACTTTCTTAATACCTGCTTTGTGTTTCTGCTTGTTACTATTCTTTCTAGTGTGGGGACCAATAGCTTTCCATTGACTGTGTGAACATAAGTTAGATAAAAATCATTACATTGATATATAGCATGGCAGAGGTCATAAACACAGGAGTGTTCTTCCTTAAAGACACTGTGCTTATTCCTCTCCTAGAAAGTATAAATATTTTGTTGTTTGAAATGTATTTTTCCAGAGTTATTTAGTGCATTTTTGTTAGCAAGCTTATTTATTAATATTTTTAAGATGATAACAGTTGACTTTTTCCTGTACTTTTTGTTAGTTTGATGAATATGGAGTTGATGAATATGGAGTTGTTATTTGTGTCTCAAAAATCTTATGCTCATTATGTGACCCATTTTATCAAAAAATATTGTGTGTTGGTAATTTTGATAGAATCACAGAATCTTTGGGATTGGAGTGGACCTCTAGAGATTGTCTAGTTGAGCTCAGAACAGGGTCACTGCAAGAAGTTGCTCAGGGCTGTGTCCACTCAGGTTTTGACTATCTCCAAAGATGGAGACTCTACAACCTCCGTGGGCAACCTGCTCCAGTGTTCAGCTGCCTTCACAATAAAGCTTTTTTTTTTTTATGTTTAAATGGAATTTCCTGTATTTCAGTTTCTGCCAGCTGACTGTTGTCCTTTCAGTGGCTACCACTGAGAAGAGTCTTCTTTAGCCTTCCACCAGGTATTTCTACATATTGATAAGATCCCCTCGAGCCTTCTCTTCTCCTGGCTGAATGATCCCCGGTCTCTTAGCTTCTCCTTATATGACAGATGCTGTAATTCCTTAATTATCTCTGTGGAGATCTCCTTTCCAGTTTTTGGTTCCCAGCATGTACTGGTGCATGGAGTTATTCTTCCCCAGGTGCAGAACTTTGCACTTCCCTTTGCTGAACTTCATGAGGTCACTGTTGGTCCATATCTTCAGCCTGTTGAGGCCCATCTGAATGGCAGCACAACCACCGGGTGTATCAACCACTCCTCCCAGTTTTTTATCATGTGCAAACTTGCTGAGGGTGCACTCTGTGCCATGATTGAGGTCATTAATGAAGATGTTAAACAGTATTGACCCTTGGGGGACACTGCTGGTGACTGGCCTCCAGTGGGACTTAGTGCCACTGATCACAGCCCTCTCAGCCCAGCAGTTCAGCCAGTTTTCCATCCACGTTACTGTGCACTTTTTAGCCTATTCTTCCTCATTTTATGTATGATGATGGGAAACCGTATCAAAAGCCTTGCTAAACTTAAGGTAAACAATATCCACAGTTATCCCCTTGTCCACTGAGACAGTTGTCTCATCATAGAACACTGCAAGATTGGTAAGGCTTGATTTCCCCTTCATAAACCCATGCTGACTTCTGCCAGTCTGCTTCTTCTCTTTCATATGTTTGGAAATTGCTTCCAGGAGGATTTGCCCCATCACCTTCCCTGGGACTGAGGTGAGGCTGAACAGCCAGTATGTCCCCAATTTTACTTCTTATCCTTCTTGAAGATTGGAGTGACATTTGCTTTCTTCCAGTTCTCAGGAACCTTCCCCTGTTGTCATTGACCTTTCAAAGATAATCAAGAGTGGCTTCACAGTAACATCAACCAGCTTCTTCAGCAGTTGCGGGTGCATCCCATCAGGGCCATGGACTAGCAGGCCATGTCCAGTTTGTTGAAATATTCCCTATCCTGATTTTCCTCCACTGAGGTAAGTCTTCATTACTCCAGACTTTTCCATGGGTCTCAAGGGCCTGGGATTCCTGAAGGCAAATCTTTCCAGTAAGGAAGGCATTGAGTACTTCTGCCTTTTCTATGATGTCCATTGTTACCAGTTCTCATTCCCAAAATGTGGGCCCACATTTTCCCTTGTCTTCTTTTTATTGCTGGTGTACTCGTAGAAGCCTTTCATGGTTTTTTGACATACTCAACTCCAGACTGGCTTTGGCTTTTCTGACTCTGTCCTTTTATGATCAGACAGTTTCTGTGTATTCTTCCGGGGTCACCTGAATCTTCTTCCATCTCTTGCACACTTCCTTTTTATGTCTGAGTTTTGTTGGGAGCTCCTTGTTCATCCATGCAGGCCACCTGACACCTTTGCTTGACTTCTGCACTTTGGGATGGACCGTTCTTCAGCTTGAAGGAGGTGATCCTTGAAAATCAACCAGCTCCCCTGGGCCTCTCTTTAGGACCTCTCCCACAGGATTCTTCCCAGCAGGTCCATGAACAGGCAAAAGTCTGCTTTCCTGAAGTCCAGGGTTTTGATCTTGCTATTTTCCGTGTGCCCTCCTTGCAGGATTGTGAACTCCACCATCTCATGGGTGCTGCAGCCAAGGCTGCCCCTAAACTTCATGTCTCTGACAAATTCTTCCATGTTTGTAAGTATGACGTTTAGCAGAGCACTTCCCTTCATTGTCTCCATGATCACTCGTGTCAGGAAGTCATCATCCATGCACTCTAGAAACCTCTTGGATTGCTTGTGCCCTGCTGTGTTTCCCCTCCAGCAAATATCGGAGAAGTTAAAGTTCCCCATAAAGACCAAGGCCTGCAAATGTGTAGCTTCTCCCAGCTATCTGGACTAGGCCCCATTTTCTGCTTCTTCCTAATCAGGCAGTCTGTAGCAGACACTTATCATAATGTTGCCCCCATTGGCCTACCCGCTAATCCTGACCCATAAGCTTTCAGCTGACCCCTCACCCCTTCCCAGGCAGAGCTCCATGCTTTCCTGCTGCTCTCACACATACAGGGTGACTCCCTCCCTCACCTTCCTGCCTGTCCTTCCTAAAGAGCCTATATCCATCCACTGCCTCACTCCAGTCATGTGAACTATCCCACCACATCTCTGTGATCCCATTGAGCTTATAACCCTGCAGCTGCACGCAGACCTCTAGTTTCTCCTGTTTATTCTCCATGTTGCATGTGTTAGCATATGAGCACTTCAGAGAGGCAACCAGGCATGCTGATTTCCCAGGAAAAGGGTGAGAGCTTTCTGCATTATGTTGTCCCTGTTTGTGTGCATTCATCTGGGGTGGGCTGCTTTCTGCTCTGTTTGGTTGATTTTGAGGTAATAAAAAGCATTGTTTGTGTGCAAACGTTAAAATAAAGTTTAATGCACAATTTTGGATATTTAAAATACAAGATGGAACTAAACACTGATTGAGCACTGGTGTAGAATTCAGAAATATATGCAAATACTCATTTTCAGCTCATTACTCAAATGGAAAAAGTGACATCACTGAGTATGCTGAAAACTGAATTACAGCAAATGCCTAGCTATTACCAAGGCTTTGCCTTGATGGAATCTTGTATTGATGGTTGTTAAGTTATTTTTAATGTGTAGCTGACAGACCTGGCTAACTGCTTAGATTATTTAAAAGAAAAAAGATGACTTGACTTGATAGATTAAAAGCTATTTCATGAACAGAAACAGAATTTTTTTTCTAAACATACTAATCAGCCTGCAAATGTTTTTATGCCATACTTTAATATGATTATTGTAAATGAGGCGGAATAGTCCATCTGATTCTAAATTGCATTATTCCTCCCTTAGCAGTTTTCATGACTTAAAAGAAAAGAAAACTTATGTTCTGTGTGCTATTATGTATGTGCTAAATATGGCAGTTGATGAGAGAGGGGAGAAGGAAACACTGCTTCTAGACATGATGAAGTTACTATATACAATATTCTCATGCTTTCATGAGATATTTCCAGTCCACTACAAGATTCTGTCATCCACATCAAGATTAAATGAGTTGCTGTATTTTGATGTGACAGAGAAAAAGGTCTTAGACCTGTCTGAGTATGATACCTAGAAGGAATTCTTGTAATAGTACCTAGGTTTGTAATACATATGATCTATTAGTTTAGTTAGCTGTATTGCTTGTATATGATAATCTTGCCTTTTTCCCTGTAAGGTATGAGAGAGAGGTACTATATATTTTATATATGAATGAGTATCAGAAAATATATTTTGTTTGTTTTATTTCTGTGGTCAAATGATGCCAAAACTTCTTTTTGTTATTTTTTCCATAAAGTTAAATAGATATGTATCTATATAAATTTAAAAGAATAGTAGTTTGATGTATTAATCTTGCATCATTACAGGACTGATCACCTCTAAAACATGAACCTAAATACTTATTTTCCATCACACTTCATAATGCTTGGTAGGATGACATTAACATTAAGAGGGACTACCATGAGAAGGGTCTCGCAAGAACACGTGATTTATCTGCTTATTTATTATTCAAACTTTTCTTAGTTAACTATGGCACATCTGCTGTTCAGATATGCTACTCCAGCTTTAATCTCTCCTACCCTGTCTCTGTGTCTTCCCTCGCTCCATACCTCAGATTAATTAATGAGAGCTGGAGACTGCTATTTTTTGCCTAGCCAGTTGGGCTATATGAAGGTCTGTTGTTTCATTACTTTTAGGATATTCTAAAAGACCGTGTGTTTTAGAGCAAGATTGACTACCAAATCTGCTATGGATGGGCAGACGTGACTACTGGTTTTAGTGCAGTGCTGAATTCAGCCGGACATCTGAGTTTGTGTTCTAATATACTTCGTTTGCACATTCTCCTGGAGCCCATAAGTTCTGGAAGAAATAAACTCTAAGAGCTGTGAGTGAAACCTGACCAGATCTGGTCTGTTTGGTATCATGTCAGATCTAATTGAGCTGAGTAAGTGCAAGTCCATTTAAATGTGTCTGTGCTACAGAAGTCTGTATTCTAAAAAAGGCTAATTAACAGCATGGCATAAATTCACCAAGTCAAGCTAGGCTGCAGTAACATCTTTGCAATCCAAAGCAGAGGAGAAGACAAGATCCAAAAGTGCTTTATAGGCGTTAGTCAAATCCATCTGTGATTGTTAGCCTTCTGCCAGCTATACATATCCTGAAAAAGGCTTTTGCAGACGTTGGGCTTTCTCTGTGTTGTGCTCCTTTTATTTTCTGAGTATGGAATCCGAATGTTATATTATCCTACTATTTCAGATAAAAGCTGAAAAAGAAGGAACAAAAATGAACGTAGTCAGGTTTGGAGAAAGAATATAATATGGAAGTGAAATCAACGTGACTGTGTCATACCTCTGAATAATCATTTATAAACCCTTGAAATTATGAACATTGTATAAAAGTGTGTGCCTAGTCTACCCAGTGGGACAGCAGACTGTGCAGGAATACCCAATGAACACACAAAAACCTTTAAAAAATACAAGAGATGTGAAGTCTGAAAGTGCTAATTAAAATATTCTTGCCTTGTATATTTGGTATAAGCACAAAATTTAAATTGTTTGTGGACACTTCTAAGATACAAGTCTGTTTTTTACAGTCCTGTACAATTAGAAATTATCATAGGCTCTGTAAAACTTAAATGTCTCTATACTCAAAACTGTATGGAAGCTTTCACTGTAACTCTATGATAGATTAAAATATTTGATAGGATTCAAGATGAATGAAACTGACCAGAAATAGTGAATTATCATTTTCTTAAGGTGATCTGAGAAACTAGCTGGAACAGTTATCTTATATAACTGTTTAATTTGAAATCATAGTCACACCTTTGAGATACTTCTCACTGACAAATACTCTCCAGAATATTTGACAAAAGGTTAGGGGAACAAAATCCAGAGCTCAATTTTGGACAGCATATCACACAGAGCAGAAGGGGAGATTGAAAAGTTTGATCACAGAGGAAATGCAAATTATGATTCCCAGAACTTCTTAGAATGAAATTATACAAACAATAATTATTACTGGAAGGTAGCCACCTTTAGTAATTTCTAAAATACTTATTGCAAAATAGTAACAGCAAACTATGCCTAATATGAAAAACAAAACAAAACAAAACAAATCTCTCAGTGGTTAAAAATTTTAAAGACTAAAAAATGAATGAAAGCATCAAAATTAAGAAATAGTTGATATGTCTTATACATGATAGAATTATTGATCAGGCAAAGGAATCCTTGAAACACAGAAAAGAGGAAAAATAAAGGATACAAAATAATGTTGTATTCCTATTTATTCATTTTAACTAATAACCTTCCATTTTTTGAAATAGCTTTAGAGGAAAGTATTACGTCTAGCTAGATGATGATGCATATCAAATCTGTTTCTGAAAGATTGCTATGCCTCTAGTATAATAGTGATATCTAATAATAAGGTACAATTTAGGGAACAGGACAGGCCTACTTGTAATAATTTACACATTTACAAGTTGATTAGTCATTCTTCTCTCTGAAGTTGAATAAGCATTTCCAGAGAAAGATTCATCTTATTCTTAAATAAGCAATTATAATAAATTAGATTAAACACCTTCTGGAGATCACCAGTCTCAAATGTCTGTTTTTAAAGGTCTAAACTTAGGTACTTACGATGTCTGATCCCATCATCACAATCCAAAACATCCAAAAAAGCTGAGAAAATAGAATGAAGTTATTATAGCAGCTTCTGAAAAAAGCTATGGAATCCTAGTCTGATTCTGCTGAGTTATTAAATTGCAGGATGTTACCAGTGAAGTAGCCTGCTTGTAGTAACAGTGACATTAGAAGAACGTGTGAGCATGAAGGAACAGATATAAACCAGCTGGTGAAACAAAGAAAAAAAATCAATAAGCACTGCAGAGAAGTCACTAATTCGTGAGTACTTTATACTACATAGCAGTGATCATAATCAGTGCTCAGTGCTGAGCACACTCAACTCTCTATGATCAGTTGAGCACTCTGATCATACTCAGTGTGCCCTGGTTGACCACACAGCACGAATACCAAATAAAATTGCCCAGCTGTCATATAAAGTTGTCCTTTTCCCCATCTTCTCTCCTCTCCAATGAACATACTCTTCAGATTAAGAAATAATTCCTTTTCCTGCAAAACGTAGACTGATTAGGGACAATACTTTGCCATTTTGCCTGAAAATGTGTAATGTAACAGTTATAAGTTTCTGCTGAAATTAATGAGATTACAACAATTATACTGTATTTCAGTGAAGCCATGTAAGTCTAAGAAAGAACAGTTTTGAACTTACTTTTAGAGTGCACATTTAGTAAAGTTGGTTGGTTTGTTGATTATAGGCTTCAGAATTTTGTGACATATATGCACACATACATGCACACATACACACATATGTATACATATATATGTGTATAGGCTGTTAAAAAATGTGTTTGGGTTGTGAAATTATGTGGTACTGTGAATCATACATTTAAGGAATGTTTTCTGAAGACAGACGTAAGCTAATGATATGCACCAACCTCTCCAGCAACCATTAAAAGTGACTGCTGCAGTACTTCTTGTCCAAAGCTAGTAAGTCCTTCCATGTGGTGGAGTTTAAACACTACGCAATACAAAAATAGCTGCACGTCTTCCAATCATCTCAGAGTGAAAGCAGAGTAGGCTTTTACTGCCTGCAGGATATTTTGTAGACTTTGTGGTGTGCAGTCCCATACAGAGAGGTTGGGAAAAAGGCTGAGCTGAACCACATTCTTTTGTGTCAAAGTCTTTGGGAAATTGTCACTGGACAGAGTAGGGTTTTTTGTTTTTTGTTTTTTTTTCTCATGCATCTTATTAGGGGTTATTAAAAGCTAATATCAGCATTATTAGTCATTTACTTACTTTTAAAAGTCTAGATAATTCACACAAGGTCACAGAGAGAACCCATAGCACAGTAAAGAATTAAACTAAGATCATTCAATCAGCAAGTTATAGACTAAACCACTAGAATACTCTGTTTCTTTCTGCTAGCTTAAACTGAGTGAAAACCGTTGTTGATGTTACCACTGATTGCTCTTAAAAGAAAAGATTCAGGAAAAATAAATGCAATCATAATTGCCTCCTAGTTTTGGAAAATAACTTTTTATGTTACAAATAAGTGTCTTTCATTTCTACTTACTTGATAAGT
This sequence comes from Dromaius novaehollandiae, assembly GCF_036370855.1. Lineage (NCBI taxonomy): Eukaryota > Metazoa > Chordata > Aves > Casuariiformes > Dromaiidae > Dromaius > Dromaius novaehollandiae. The sequence goes on along the minus strand of NC_088098.1, from coordinate 169,584,352 downwards.
TTGACCAAAATGCATGTAATTACTTTCTTTTGCTATGGGCAAAACAGCCATAATAAGATGTGTAATATATTTTAATCCCATATATCATGTTAGAAATCTAATGGGAAGAAAATGTGAAAGGATAGTCATCCTAGGATTGCATAGCTCATTAATTAGATAAAGAGTAAGTCTGCAATAGTTGTTTATGCTATTTATGAAAGTCTTGCATGGCACTGTGCTTTTCATATGTCATTTCAGTTCATTATACTCTAGTGTCCCAAAATTGTCCAAATTAACCAAGAGCTACTTACAGACAAGAAGAACAAGAATATCATTATTATTCACCCTCTCTTCTTTCAAGTATGAAAGTTCAGGCACCTAGAATCTGCTGGAGAATAAAGTACCAAGAATTCAAGTTCTACTTTAAACTTCAAGGAATGTTTTTAATGAACTGGAACCTGAATTAATCAATTTTATAAATAATTAAAAATTAACTTGAAGCTTCATATAATGTAAAAGCTTAAAGAAAGAAATGTCAAGCCTCATGCAAAATGAAATATAACTTAGTTCAGAACAACAAATAGGGCCAATTGTGACTCAGTGAGCAGCTGATTTTACTGCTATCATTCAAAGACTTTTTGACATGAAAATTAAAATTATGAAATGCAGTACCTCTTGATCTCAAACCATTAGTTGTTGCATGATTTTTGCCAGCAATACTAGTGTTGTAGCTCTAAATAACACAGGATGGTGCTAGAAAAATGATGTGGCTCTTTCGATTTCTGGTCTTAATTACTGGAGGGTTAGGGGATGTCTGTGTTTGTTTTAATACTTGCTTGTTTATTTTTAGAATGCTTTTTTTGGTACTGTACAATAGGGTTGACCAACTGCGATTTTGTTGTAATTATGCCATCTGATAACACCTGCCATTACAGCTTAAAAGCTAATTTAAACTGCTATCATTTCCTTTTTCCCTTATGCATTTTGCAAAGTTCATGTAGTCCAACACAGAATCTTTACAGTCATGATTAAAGTTGAAACTTCCTACTTTTAAATATCTAACCACAAGACTATCCTGTGCCCTTCATAAATTCTACCAGTATTGTCTGAATAGTTTTCCTTTTTCTCTTGGATTCCATTTAGTCTTTACCTACTCTAAGCTGAATCCTACAGGCTGTTCTGTGTGTTATGAAGGCATAGGGGTCTTTGTACTGTAATCATCATCAGAACAGAGAATTTTCTGATTAGATACATCCATGTACTTCATTTAAGCAGTACAAATCAGGGGAATAAGTCCAGCTATACTAAGTCTACATCATCTGGTAAACTGCTCCCACCAAGAACATTCATCTAGAAATTTATGAATTCCCATATTTACTCCTGCTCAGATAATTTTAAGCCTCATCTTAAAGCAAGGGCAACTACTTTGTAGCCCATATGAAATGTTACTTTAGACCCTCATTTCTAACCTTTCTGTTAGATATTTTCCGAGCTTCTAGGCTGGCTTTTGTGCCAAGGGTGACCCTTATTAGTAGTAGCCTTTTCCTTCCCCATACTTACTTCAAAATATTTTGATGTAGAACAATAAAATCAGCAGAAACCTAAGAAGTCGACTTTGTGCCAGCACAATGGCAAGAGGGGTAATACGTTTGATAAAAGCCATTTTAACCATCAGAATCAAAAGCCAGGCAAAAAAGTATATATCCAATGAGTTTATTACTTGCTATGGACTTTTACTCTGTTTTCCAGGAGAGTCGTTACTGATCTTGTCCCTGACTGTTGAATGTTATCTGAGCCATACCCTCCCTAGCATAGCTGTTATTTAAGAAAATACGCTTGCAGTTTGAAACTCTTCCTAATTAATTGATATATGATACAGCTTTGTAAATTATAAGGAGTCAGCACAAACATTTTTTGTTCTGTGAGTGACAAGCTGGGGACCTCCTAATAATCCTCCTTTCTCTCTTACTTTTTAGGAGTCATGTTTATGTATACCTTAGATTCTGAGACACAGGCTTTCCATATTATGTGACTGCACAGTGAGTATCATTTTCTAGTTTGATAACAAAATCAAAAAGTCAAAACACATTACAAATTAATGGAAGCTATAATGAGAGCTCAAAATGTCTGTGTGGAGAATAGGAAGGTATAGTGGAGATTTACAAAATTTCAGAACTACTACATAATCTCAAAAACTGATTAAGTTATTCAAAGCAAAATTCGATAACTTGTTTCATTTCTCTTTTAAGTTTTATGAAATTGAGAATATTTTTAAAATTATATAAAATTGTGAAACTTGGATATACAAGAGAATTGAATAGAACAGTAAAATAAATGCATAATTTTCATAGCAACTACAAGTACTACACAAAATGATGCCTATCCAGTATTTAGAGGAGAGCCTCTTTCTCAGTGTTCACAAATGAATAGTCTTTAAAAAAATATAAAGGCATCTCTTTACAGAAAGGTCAGAGAGGAAAGCATTTCTAATTTAACATATTCTTCATTTTTTTTCTTGTGAGGCATATAAATATTTTATTGTGAAGAATGCCATCATTCTTACCTGAGCTTTTTGTTCCTATTGTACCTAATGACAAGCAAAGAAAAACATAGAACTGAGTTCTCTCAGTGATAGTGTAATTTTCCCAGTTGCCAGAAGTACCTTATGGATCTCCTCCTAGTGAGATATCTCAGTTGCAATATCATTTCATTTCTCATTTTCCCAGGTCATGTCCATGAAACAGAGCTATGGGAAAAAGCATTTGTTGGTTTTCCTTCTAAAAATGAGTCTGAGTTTTTTGATTGAAATTTCCTGCTCTCCTAAAATAAAAGCTTTCTGCTTTGTTTCCTCCAGCAATAAAAACAACAATTAAAATTCAGTTTTGTCATAAGAAAATTGCCTGAAAAAATTGTTTGAGAATATTTTTGACTGTTTTCTGTGAATAAAGTCATCTCCTGATTAGCATTAATAATAAAGATGATATTGATTTTTCTGCTTATTAAGACAATTTTAAAGACAGAAAATAGAAAAAAGAAAATAAGAATTCTTCATAATCCATCCATTCTTTATTTTCCTCTCTTATAATAATTGAGATTTTACATTTAAATTTTAAATTAAATAAATGATTGAGCTTTTTAAATTTTTAAATTTTAAATTTAAATTAATTCTTGTTTTGGTAGCTGCCTACATCACTTCTTTTTCTGAGTGTGAGTGAACCTTAGCATCAATGTCTAAAAATTTGGATAGTGACTGTATCTAAAGATCTGTAGCTAGGTGAGACAATGATCATCACTGGTAGGCAAAAGCCATACGTGCAGCCTCAGCACTTCTGTGAGACAGATTTTAGTATGTTTGATCTAATGTGTAGTTTGATGTAATGTGTAATAGGTCAGTCTCCCTGGAAGCAGTACGGTTATTATAGTCCCCATACATGGTGTTTTGCATAGGCAAGTCTGTGCCAAAAAAAGACATTGTTCCTGTAAAGAAGTGGCTGGAAATAGCTTCTGTTGACAAAATAATTTAGGATGCTCTATGTGGGTTACCTTCTTTTTCTTTAGAAAATGGGGGCTTAGCTGCACACCGTAAGAGTTGTTGTACTATTAGAAGTCAGCCTCTAGGCTTTTCCTTTTTTTTCTCCTCTCCCTAAAATGTTGCTGGGTATATATTTACCATGCGATAAGAAAGCCTTCTCACTCCCCTCTCCTCCATGGTTGTCACTACCCTACAAGTGGATCTGTCCAAGAGCCACCTCTCAGGGAACGCCTGGGAACGTGGCCAAGCAGGAGCGGGCTCAGTGAGCTGCCCTGGCTTGCCCATGGGCAGTAAGGAGAGACCTTCACAGCTGTGAAATTCACTGTAATGACCTGCCTACCTCACAAGAATAATCTTACCAAGCACAGCCGTTTGCCTTTGAAAGTAGTGACAGTTTTCCTTCGGCTTTAATAGAAACGTTTTAGAATCAGCTGGTGGGTTAGTGGTGAACAGGAGCACATACCCAAGGGTACCTCAGGGAATTGTGATCCCAATTCCTCTCTGCTAAACTGCTTCCAGTGCTCAAGCTAGCTCTTTTACAGCTTAGTCAGACCTCTCTACATCACAGCACAGCATACACTGCAGGCAAATGCTTGGAGTTGACTTCTTCTAAGCCCTAGCCAAATAGGATGAGTAGGAGCGCCAGCTGCTCAGCGCTATGGCTCTCAAAAGGTCATGAGCACTTACAGTTCCCATTGACTTCAAGGGCAGCTGAGGGTGTTCAGCATCTCTCAGGGAGAGCTCGGCAGTTTACAGGAGGTTAGAACTGTATTTAAAAACATTTCTCTCCTTCCCTTTTCTTTCTTAGAATGGCATGTTATTCCTACAATATTTATTACCTTAATTTGATATCTAATAGCAGCTTTAAATAGTCATGAGCAAAAGAGTTCTGAAAAATAAATAAAATTTTAGTAAAAAACAGAAGGAAAATGTACATTAAGATCTAATTATAAGAAAAAAAGTGAGACTTGGCAAAAGGCATCTGTAATTTGTGATTCCTTCATTTTATAAAGCTTCTTTTAATGGATTAACATAATTTCTGGCAGCTTTTCCCCTTATGATGCCACAAATCCAGACTAAACCCAAATCTCTACTTTAGGGAAGATAGCTGTTGGAAATGCGAACACAAAGATTTAAATAGGAATAAGTAAAAGTAATACCATGATTGCTTCATTTTTTTAATTGCCGAAGTATTTAATAAGACACTTTACATGTCTGTAAAATAAGCTTTTCACTTTTTTGCAGCTATTATGTAGTTACCTAAAGGAGAAAAAATATCTATGCAGATAGTTCTATGAAGTATTACTCACCATCATACCTCCATAATGAATGGAAAAATATGTACTTCATTTTCAATGAAATGCAATAAAGCTTTTGATCAGACCTGGGAATCTATAAATCAGATAGCTATATGTATTTTTCTGAGACGTATATAAAGCAGCACTCTAGGAATCAGCCTTAGGAGAAAAAAAAGGTGCTTTGATATAATTATTCTGCCCTTTGTAAATTGTTTTTTCTGTTAGTTTGTTAAGGTTAGAGTCAACATTAATAATCCAAGAATAATGTGCGCTGTAGCGTGTTTCTACCACATACGCTGGTGTCTTAAAATGTGAAACCAGCACTGTAAATCTGTATGCAAAATATGAAAGAAGAGCATTATGTTCTTGTTAATTACTGGCATAAATATGCACCATTCCACTTGAGGGGCAGAGTGAGTCTGATCTTTCCAGAAGTATAATTGGTATAATGTCAGAGCATGCTTATTTTCCACAGATTATAACTATACCTCCAGAAAACTGGACATTTATGGCTATCTGGTGACCTTAAAGGGATATTGTTAGAAAGTATAGTTTGTATAAAAATGCAATGAAAAGGTGTCAGAATGTGTTGGAAAGTTTTGAAAAATCAAAACATAAATATATGTACACAGAATATGTAATATAAATATATGAAATGTCTTTCCATATCATCTTTTGTTTCATAGATCTATAATAGATCATGGAATGCATAAAATGTATAGTAGATCAGCTACTTTAGTAATGGAAACACCTCAGGGATATATTGTGCCACATTCTCAAATATAGTTAGGATCCCACTGTACCACTTAGCTGCTATAAATGAACCGTAACCAACTGCACATGACTGGCAGAAGATTTCCTTATCTTAGGAAAATTCTTTTCTGACATTTATGTAGCATCGCTGGGCACTGTGATTTTATCCCTTTGCTGGGAAAACTACATTGTAAGAGTAAGAAAGTTCATGGTACAGTTTTGTTACACTATTTCTTTATTGGCGTAAGCACCCTACTGGAGTTCAGAAGTTCCTAAGAGCACCAGTAGGATGAGAGCAAGGGATGGCACTCAAAGTAACTGAGCAAGACTGGGCTCCCTGGGTCTATATCCCCTGTGAGGAATCAATCACAGGTGAAGAAGTTGTTCTGGAAGGAATTTTGCTTCATGTACTTCCCATTTTTTTCTTTTAAAATTAAATATATTATTTTCCAAGTCAATTTTTAAATCTTTTTATAAAGCTACTGTGTTACAAACTATGCTAATTACAGAACAAATAACACACATCTTCTGCATTGTTTTTGAACATTTGTACTTTTTTTTTTTGAATATGAAGTTTTTTTCTAAAAGGCTGTCAGCATAGCAAAATGTGAGTTTTGTGTTATGAGAGCAGGTATGTTCTGTATAGTTTTGTGTCTTTTTTTTTCAGGCACTTCTCCCTAATGGACTTTGTCATACATCTTGCTTTACCTCTTCTGCCTATTCTGAGATCTCTCATTTGTTTCCTTAACGTACTTCTGAAAATAAACAAAAAAACCCAAGATCACGTGCTTTTGATTTTTTTGTTGTTGTTGGTTTGGTTTGTTTGTTTATTTGTTTGTTTGTTGTGGGGGAGAGGGTATAGGGCAGGAGGAGTGAGGGAGAGAGAAATAATACATGTAAGCTATCTACTCCGAGTGGGTTGGTAGTATCCTGGGCCTAGTATTTGTGCTAGGAGAGCCTTTGGGCAGTAAACAATGAAATAAGAGCTGCTGTTTTGAAACAAAGTGAGATTTATTTTTCCAGTTATAATGTACTTGTGGGCAAAGATGTACAATAAAATGCTCTATGCCATCCACTGTCTTTTCTACATTAGACATTTCCCTCAAGTTCTTTTTCAGATAGCATTTGGCATTTTTCCCACTCATTTGCTAAAGCTGTAAATAATATTTTGCGTAACACTGTGAGATAAATATGATATTGCAGGTACGTTTTCCTGTGAATGGATGATGATGTGTTAACTTGTGGAATGTGTCAAGACCGATGGGGGAGTGTTGCATGGGCAATCATGGATGGTTAAGGAAAGCATCATAATTTGGTGTCTTATTCCTTTTAGGAACTTGCATGTCTGTGAGGTCAAACATAGCTAATTCAGTCACTTTCAATGAGGATTTGTCAATGAATTTGTGTAGATTATACCTAGAAAAAGGCATAGTGTTTATTGTTGAAGTTTTCTAATGGATCCCACTATAAAATTCTGGTTTTGCTTATAAATTGAGGAATTGTAAAAATTTTCACTAAAATGTTTCATCATACTTTAAAAACAGAATATTAAATAGCAGTTTGGCATAGCTGCAAACCTCATCCCTTACTTAGCGGAAGAATAAAAGCCTCTTGTAAATGTAGGGAAAAAAGGCCACTTCTTTCTCTCTTAGATATTCCTTTCCCCAGTGAACTTATATCTCATCTAAAACCAAGAAATGGGAAATGCTTCATTTTAGTGGCTAAGACAGCTATTTCTAAACTGAGAACAAGGAACCTTTCGTAGCCGCAGATCTCCTCTGCAAGGAAGAGAAGTCCGTTAAAGGAAACGTTGGCAGAACCCCGATTGTCTAGTCCTTATTTTTTGGCTGCCTGACTTACGATTCTGCTGTTTCTTTTGTCCTCAGAAGTCCACTCGAGTGCTTTACCTCTTGAGTGTGATCTCAGCATTTTGAGTATCATAATTTCTAGAGGGTGCAAGAAAACTGTCAGTTTCTGGATCAATGGCATCAGAGCTGCCCTTTAATTAAGTAGCAAACCAGGTTGTTCTTTTTTTCTCCCCCTAAAATGTGAAGGAAACCAAATTTTAAATACAATTCGCCATGAAATACAATCTCATCCCAAAGGGATGGAGCTGTTCTCCATCCATAAGGAAATAATAATGTACAAAACATGGTATAGTAAAGATAGAATCTAGAATCATACAGAATCTAGAGTTCTCTGTGATTACTTCTCTGTATTTTTGGTGGTAAAGGCTTGTAAAAATGGAAAAATATCATATAATTAAAAGGCTTAAACACCAGACAGTAAAATAGAACATATTTTCATTTATTAAATTCAAGAAGGATGTAAATGGTTGTGACATTTAGCATTGCTGAGCAATAACACTTATTAAGGTAGGCCAGGATGAAGGTAATTGCATTACTATGTAGTATTGTTTAGTAAAGAAAATAGGGAGATAACTGTGTAGGCTTGAAGCCTATTTAGAATGCTTACATGAAATTGTGTGACCACTGAAGGGCAATGAGCAATTTATAGACAAAATATGTGAAAACATAGGGCACAAAGAATGAAAGCAAATAGCATAGTCACTCAAATAGCTATTGTCAGCGCTAAAGCAGGACCACAATACACTTCCAATTTGAGAATAGAAAAGGAGTACTAAAACCTGATTCATAATTTTCACTCCATAAAAAATGGGGAGCACTTGAGCCTTTTCAAGTGTGTTTCAAATGGTAAAATACAGAAAATCGCTGTTACAGAGGACTGCTCATGACGCTTTACTATGCAGGAAAATATTTAATAGCACTCTGGAGGAGTTAAAAAAATTGAAATCGGTCAGGATCCAAAAGAAGAGACAAGGAAGGAAAAAATGGAAAAGGAAGGAGAAAGGAAAGGCACAAAATTCTAGGTACATAACCTAGGGCTCCAGCACTCAACGTGGGACTCTGCTGTGAACAAGCAAGTGAATCCAAAGTACCAGATATGTTGTGTTAGGGAACTGGGAGAATAATGCACTGATGGCTGCACATGTCTTAACTCAGCACAGAGCTACAAGCAATTCTGTAACACCGCAGAACTTCTTCAAGGCTTGGTGTTTTTTTAACTGTGTCATGAGCTGAAAAAATCAAATCAAATCAAATAAATTCAAAGGCCTGTAAAATCAGTTTGACTGTATTGCTATCTCATACAACTACTGTGAAATGTCTTAATCTCCAGAGGTAAATGACAAATCTACCTGCAAGAAGTAAATGCTACAGAATATAGTGGTATTACGTATGCCCAGAGAGAATGAAAAAGCAAAAAGAAAAACAGGATCTCTAAGTATTGTCTAAGCTAAAAATGGATTGCATGGAAACACAAGTTTTGCAAAATCTGCTTTGAAAGAATCTGTATATTTGAGCCCACTGGAGTACAAAGATATTTAATAAAATACTAAATATACTTTACAAGCTAATATCATCAGAGATAAAACACCTGTAAGACAACTGGCGTGTACAAAATAACTGCTAGACTCAGAATTTTTTTCATGTAATTCTGAAAATACAATTTTCTAGCAAGGTATTAAGTTGTGTGTGTGCTTTTCTTTTTTAAACAAAAAAAGTATATGTACATGTGCAAAGCTTATTTATCATGCTGAGATATGTGAAAAAGTTAGCCATATTATAAAGAATTTTAACATGACTTTGATTTTCTCAACAAATGGATCTAATTCCTCCTCCTGGACCTTTTCCCTAGACCACTTTGATTTCAGTATTCAAAACAGAGACTTGTGTTACAGTGTGAGAGATCCAAAACAAATGAAAATCACAGTTACAACAGAGTAGATTTCTGTTATGTTGATAACTACAAATGCTAATGGAACAAGTGTTTTTAAATGGGAGATCTTTGGAGAGGAAAAAACCTAACATTCCAGTACACGATTGCATGAAAAAAAAGTGCCTGTCTGTAGCCAGAAAAGAGATAAAGGAAACCACATTACACCTCCAGTGAAGACAAGTGTCACATGCAAATACAAAGATTTGAATTTCAGTTAAAGCACCTTTGTTTTCGATATTTAGGGTTGCGTAAAGAAAAAAAAAAACAATTGCAAGATGAGACTTATGCAGGTTATTACTGTATTACTTAAACCAAGGTTACTGTGTTACTTAAATCTGTTCCTCTGTGCTGTATATTTATTGATTCAAGAGTGTCAAGCGTAGTAACTTTTTTGTAGCTGTTCACCTGATAATGAGTCCCAGGTGTGTATATCTTTATGTATATCCTCTGGTTATTTATAAAATACGAGTATGAAGGAGAAGACATAATTAGCTAGTGAAACGTTTCCTACAGGCATAATGGGGAACGCAAACTGAGCTAGTAAAATCAGTCAGACCGGAGGAAAGCTCGTAATTATTACCATGGTGCCCAGACAGTCTTAGGAACTACCATCTATTCCTTTCAGGGTGGTTTATAATTTTTCATTATGATGTTTAAAGCACCAGGGAAAAAAAAAAAAAAGGCAAGTCAAATACTTTGCAAAATGTGTCAATTTTAGTGAAACTTTCAAATCAGAGTCCTGAAGCTTACCCAGAAGCTTAATGCTGTTTCATGACAGTTGCTTCAAAGGATTTCTCGGCCTTCAGCCTAGTGGAACATCATACAGTGAGTGCTTTCCACTGCTTTCTCTGGACTAGTGCACTTTTCCAACTGTTTCACAGATAGAAAGCTATATTCTCTGGAACTTAGACATCCTGAATTACCTTTCTGTAACAGAATCACAGATAGCAAGGATTTGGAAACTCATTTGGAAAATTTTCAAAATAGAATTTGATTCTGGCAATTTATTTTTTTCACAAAAAATTCCCTTGCACCATTAAGTTGGAATTTCCCAGTATTAATTTTTTTCAGTGGCACAAACCTTTTAGTTTTTGTCTTCTTGAGATAGTGACCCTTTAATTGCTTACTGCTGTGTTGTTGAAGATTATACTTTTGAGTCTTAAACCAGCATGTCGTTGTGTGTTGAAAGATAGTGCACTTGAAAGAAGACATGTTCTAGGGTTTAGTTATTTGTTAGTTTGTTTACTTAATTCCAATGGTTTGAAGTTGGTATTTGGAACCTTAAAACTTGAGTAAACTGACTGTAAATGATCCCATAGACATTATAGTATCAGAGTTCTGAGCTACATGGCAAGAATTAAGAAAGAAAAGCAAACAAACAAAAAAAAAAACCACAGCAGTCATACTAGAACTATACCACCCCTGCCTTGTTGGGACATATGGAAATAATATAAGGGACATATTTGCAATTCATTTTTTACGCATTAAATAAAGTCCCTGCTCCATATGAGTGTGCAGTATAACTATTTAAAACAACTTCATCATGTACAGAAAAACAGGCTTGGGGATGCAGGGGACAAGGGGAAGGATTCTCTGTGTAAATCCTGAATGGGATATAAAGTCTCTCCAGTGAATATAGATATGTCAATCTTCATATATTAAAAGTGTGCTCCTTAGTATTACATTTGCAGTACTTCTGAATTTAATAAAACTATGATATCCTCCTTTGAGAGTGGCTCTGCAGAAATAAAAAACAGTACATGATCCTTAGGTGAAAGAAGTCCAACCATATACAAAGTCAGATGGAGAGTGAGAACCGACCAACTGGACTGTCTGGTGCATCAAGTTTTCAGTTTCTTTCTCCCAAAGGCTGCATCTCAGAAGGTAAATTACAGTGCTTTTACTACAGCATTTATAATGCTGTGGATTAAAACCTTGCAAGCCTTACATAGATCAGTGAAAAACTCCTCAACCAACTGGCTCCTGGGAGATTCATCAGAGCTGTGTCCTTGTTGTAACAGGGGAAAAGATAGAGCCAATTTCTTTTTTCTTCCACTTAACTTACTTTGTCAACTGGTCACTTCTTGTCTTTCCCTCTGTTTTTCCAAACTCTAGCCAGGTAACCTCAGCACATTTATCTCTGAGATATTAGCTCCTATGACATGAAACCAAAATCATTTTCCTCACCTAAAGAAATTGTAAAGCTTGGCGAAGAAAAGGTTGAGCATCTCCCCTAGAGAGAGAGACTCATCTGAGGGAAAGTTTCTGATAAATTTTATGCAAGCTGCTTTAACATATAATATCCTCAAAGATTGTAATAGAGAATGTTAGTTTCTCCCTTAGGCTTAAAAGTTACAAATAAATCATCTTCAGAAATGTGTGAATTTTTAGTATAAATTATTTATGTGATACTTCAAGAACTTTAACACAAAAAAAATCAGAAAAACAAAAAATCTTCAATTTATCTGCTTAATATTAATACTTTTAAAACCTATAGAGATAGTGTTTCTCTTTTTGCTTAAAGTTATTCTGCTGGGTCATTTCTCTCAGAAAAAAATCTGCTTTAAAAATAACAATAGTAACCATAAAAAGTAAAAAGCATCCCCCATTTGCTCCACAATTAGAATTATGACTAAGAAATTAAGATGTCTTTTCTATATGTTAGAATTATTCATAGCATACAGGGTCTCAAAGCATGACCATGGTGTCCCCAATAACTTGTATCATCAGAAAAATAAGGACTAATGCAATTTTAAGAACATAAATCTGATGCAAAAATGTTTTTTGTCTTTGATCACATCATTTCTAGTAAAAAAAAAAATTGTTATATGCTCAAATGATTAAGAAAGATCTTAAAATATCAGGATGATTTTTACAACCCAGAACTAAATCAGTGTTTCATTTTAAATAATTTCATATAAAAGAAATCAAGCATTTATATACATATATGTTATTTTCTTATCTAATAATAAGTCTCAGTCAGCTCATGGTCTCACAAATTCATCTAGTCAACAGAAGAGAGGTCACAAATTGCATCAAAAAGGATTTTATTTTAAGATGAAGAATATGTGTAGATTTGTTAGAGAAATCTAAGGGTGTTTAAGTCTGTCTCTTTGATTACTCTCTCTTGTCACTTTTTGAAGAGAAAGAGAAAATTTTGAGAAGGGAGCTTCCTAAATTTCTAATAAAAAGGTATGCTGACTGCATGTCCAATAATTTCTTGATCTCTTTTTCTCTGGGTGAACCGAGTGTATTCTTAGGGTTGTATAACATATTGTAAACCCCCCCCCCCCCCCCCCCCCCCCCCCCCCAGAATCTAGCCTGGTCCAGAGACACAAAGAAGGACAGAGGGATGGTGGTCCATCTGACCTCACACAAAAGTCTGCAATGTAGGTGTCTCTGTCAGAGCTTGTTGCATATCTGCATTCCTTCTACAGTCAGGGGGGAGAAACAGGCATGTCTAAGGCATGATTCATGCCATCTTAAGTAGTTGTCCAAGTCAGATATAATGAGTTACTCCCTAAAGTGTTTATTTCTCACCACGGGCTGTAAAGAGAGTCCGTATACTTAGCTTAGAGAAAAATCTACATTATAGATGTCAAAAGTTATGTGATACTAATTCTAGTCAAAGGATCCAAAGCAAACTTCTGCAAGAAACTACAAAAGCATTCAGGTGCTGTTTAATATTAAACAGAACCATTTTTAAATCAAAAGATTGAAATGAAACATTGTGATCTAGCAGTATTTAAATATTTCAGTAGGGTTTGTCAAAACAAGACATATCAATATTTATGATTTAGGGCAAAACCGAACTTAAATGTTGGAATTCTTGTGGAGCAGACATTTTGATTTCATCCAGCTCTAACTGAAAATGGAAACTCATATAACTTTAGTCCAAGTTACAGGAATATAACATTACTATGAGAGTTAAATAACATAAAAGTCATTACTTTTACTCATGCAATAAGTAGATGTAAACATAAAATCAGATATAATTTTATAAGAATATTTTATGGGACTATTCATGATTTTTTTAAATACAATCTTTTTATAAGAATATTTTATGGGACTATTCATGATTTTTTTAAATACAATCTTTTTTGTGAAGTACTTAGAATAAAATAAGTTTAAACACAATAAAATAATCAAGCCTTCTTTAAGTATGTAACAGGAATATTAGTTTTAAATGTGTTTTTAATCCTTTATTGTGTTTAAATATTTTATTAATCATACCTCAAGTCAAGTAACCAAAAGACTACGAGTGTAATTAATGACTGCTAGGAATTAATGGAGGCTCAGATGTCAGAAAGTGTGTTTTTCTTTTTCCTGTTGGCATTATCCAAGCTATAATGAAACTTCACAAAATCATTCCAACTGCTATGTTATTGAATAGGCTTGATCTAAAGTTGATCAGGCAACAATCTGATTTCAAGGATACCTCTTCCAGACTCAATCTCAGGAAAATTAAATTACTAAATCTTAGTAAAAAATCAGCATTTTTCAGGCTTTAGTATGCTGATTGATGTGTTTATCTGTTTGATAGTTATGACTGATGCCTTTGGTCTTTTAAGTGAATTTGTATATAAACATGGAAAGCCAGATTTTGTTTATACACACAAAGAATTTTATGAGCCAGTTCCCAATTAAAGTTTGCTTACAATATTGCACTCATGAGAATGGATATAAATCTAGAATTAATGCTAAATTCAGAAGGAAATCACATTCTGAAGACAAACTCACCTTGACAATAGTGTGTATAATACAATATTATTCATTTCATTCAGCAATCTAAACAGACTTGATCTGAAAGCAAGGAAATTTTGTTTTATTCTCTTATCCAACATAGTTTTAGAAATACATGGTGTGTAAAGCTACTCTTTCATACTCTTATTTGGAGGAGCTGGAATTATGTTTGCTTAAGAATATATTTTCAACTGTGAGAAGCCTTATACCAATTGTATGTATATTATAAAATTAGAAGAATGCCCATGGGACTCCTGTAATTGAAGTAAAGATTTCCCTAAAGGAAATTTAGAGGACCAAACTGATTTATCAGAAAATAAACAATATATTTGGCTATGTTAACCCACTTTTAGATAGCTTGGTAAAAAGTCATGCATTGTTTTGGCATCATCTGAATGTTCTCACTTCTTTTTGGAAAGTGACATCAGCAAATACTTAGTGCTTGCAGCATTATTTTAAAGCTATTTGCTGAAAAGGCGTTCAAAGCTCTCAGTTTGGGTACATGCTTACATTGTCATTATTGCTAAAAATGTAGTTTAGTCTAGTATCACATAATACTGAGCATCTTGGAAAGAAGTAAGTTTTTTTTTTTTCTGAGTTGTAAAGTTCTGCTTCCTATCATTTTAATTTTAAAAGCATTGTAAATAAAATAATTTTGTAATCAATACTTTTTCTCACAAGGCACCTGTTATGTTAATCTAAAATTGGAAAGTTTTTACTGGAACAGCTCAGAGCTCTTGTTTTGGAAAACCAGCCATCAGTTAAGGTATTAGAGTTCTAAAGGAACTCTAAAGTTCTTCTAAAGGAGAAATAAAATAATAACTTACTATATACTTTACAATTTCAGAATATAATCTCATGTGGAAAAATGCATGTTATTCTAGAAAGTGAACATGTAAAATATAACCATTTTATTGAGGCATCTTTTTAAAATCTTCATAGAAACTGAAATCTTCTAAAATCACATTTTAATTTGTTCTTTTTTGGGGGGAAAACAGAAACAAAAAACATGAAACTAAGACTTATAGTTAACATTTAAGATTAGTTACCTATCCTTGACATCCAAATTGTAGATGAGCTAGTCATCCTAATTTCCTTTCAGATTAAAGAGAGAAATGGACACATTTAGGGCACAACTCATCCGAACTATTTTAGATGTCTACATTAAGGTGAGATAAATTATGTCCTAGAAATATATTCATCCTGTTAACTATTAAGACATCACAGGGGAATTAGCTCAGATGTACATTTGACTGCGGAATTTTCCTTCCTTTGCATCTGTATAATATGCTGTCATATATGTGACTGACTTAGCCAACTACCTCACAGCTAAAGAAGGTTGCTTTTATGGCTTTTTTTTACAGAGACACTAAGGAGCAACTTATCAGTACTCTCATCATGATCTTCATCATTTTTTAGTAGATAAACTGATGATTCAGCCAGCTCACTGAATTCATTGAATCTCAATCATTCATAGATTAGCTAAATGAAAAATGCTTAATAAGCCAGGATGCTAATATGCTGGTAAATTTTCTGGACTAATTTCCCGAGTGTGCACCTTTAGTGTTCACTAGGTTTGAGGTAGCTTATTCTACTTTCAAAGTAGATCTTTTGAAATTGTCTGCAGTTCAACTCACTAGCTGAAATTACATAGTCTATTTTACCTACGTTGTAATCTCCTGATGTAGACAAGTCCATAGTGCAGAAGAGACGCTTAATTTAGTGATGACAGTTATAGAGTCATTCTAACAAATAATGGCATTGCCTTTATCTTCATGCTGTGTTGCAAAAATCACTGAGATGTGACACAAACATCTGTTGATATCTGTTGACAAATGTCTGTCTGCTGGTCATAACAAGCTTCCCTGAAGAGGTATGTAGGCCATAGTGGTTTAAGGACAGTGGCTGTGTCCCCCTCAAGTTCCCATTCCCAGTTATATTATCGCATACTACTACCTCACAGTTAAAGTATTTCTTCCTTTAACACAAGGGTAACTGATGGGAGTCTAATTGCAGGTTTCCCTCTGGAATGTATTATCACCAGGATGATTCCTCCAGAGGGATATTTCCTGAGCAGTTGATATCTTAATTATAAACATTGTGAAATAAGTCACTGATACACAAAAATGACTTTCAGTTGTGCTTTTCTTAATTTAACTGGAAGCAAATCCTGAGATTTATGACTTATTTCTAACCCAGTCCTCAGAGAAAGATATTATGCACAGTCTGATGTGAGAAAGGGGAAGTAGCATCAACTGATTGCTCTCAAAGGAATGGCACTGTGTTTTCCTTCTATTAATTTTTAAATAATTAAGTATCTATTTTTTAAAGTTAATAGTTAGTCATATAAAATAGCTTTTCAAAGAGGGAGTTAGGGCAGCAAGCACATTAGTAAAGGAAAGTCTTAGCATACCTCATGGTCTTCTGTTTTCCTTCCACTTATCAATTTGCCAGGGAGCCAGAAGAACTGGAAAAGAACAGGTGTACCGCCATCCAGGGTTGTCCTTCGAACTGTGAAAACAAGAAATTGCATCTTTTAAGGTAGAGATGTATAGAGCAATCTTAGGCTGCATGACTATTAGGAAAGTAGAGTTAGAATAATTAAAAAGAAAAAGGGTCACATAATGGATGTATATGAAACTGGCGTTTTTGTTGCTTTTGAGTGAACTCTTAGTATGTCCCAGATACCCAATGGGAGTCCAATTAAATGGTGGGAAGTAAATCATGCCTTATTTTGTAAATCAAATAACACCTTCTGAAATCAGACTGCTCCAATAATGTTTCCATTTCTTCTAGCATCTGAGAAGGATGGAGTCAAGACTTTGTACAGTTTATATATATATACATGACTTTGTACATAACTTTAGAAGCTGTTGTTCCCAGAATTTCTCTTAGGTATTACATAAAGAAGATCCTTATGCTCCATAATTCACAAACAACCAGACAAAGTTTATGAAAAGGTGGCCTCCATAATCAGTTGTACATTTAGGTGATAAAATAATTGAAATTTTGTAAGAGAGGAGCAGAAAGCAGAAAAGAGGGGAGGGAGAGTGGCAAGAGGGAGAGGGAGGGAAGGGGAAAGGAGGAGAGGGGAGCGAAGAGGAGAGGAGAGACTTTTAAGTTTTTCTCTGAAAAATCACATGATTACATTATGACTATTAAATCTATGTAATAAGCCCCATCTCAGTGAAGTAATTGTGTGGTATAGCTAAAGTACAACCACACTGTGAAATCTTTCTTGGCACAAAACTTTTACATACATGTTATATACACACAATCATGCTTAGTTCCACAAACATACCCATACATAGCACTTGTAAGCACTTGTAGTTTATGATCTATTTGATGTATTTAAGACATTTTACTTTAGAATAAGTTCAACAGTGTTCTAGGAGTGCCTATTCTTTCACTGACTATATGGGGAAACTCTGGTGTCTAGCTTAGATTCAGATATTTACTTTTCCTCAGCTAAATAATGTCACAATATTTTTATAATGCAAATTAAAGGCAGATGTTTTACTGTATTGTTAATTTATAAAACTTCCAAGTTTCTTGAACTGTGGCTATTAACAAATTACATTGATATATTTCATGCTGTAGGAATCCTAGCTAAAATTTCAAAAGTAACTTGCATTGACTTAAATCTTTGTATTGGTGTCTTCATTTTTATCTTAAAGGATGTCTTATTAAGCTTCACAAGCAAACACCTGAGAAGTGGAATATGAAGTACAAACAGCTACCAATTCAAAAAAAAAAAAAAAGTGTAAGGCTTTTCAGAAACATTGACAAAATATATGATAGTAAAAAACCAGAAATGTAAACTACTATTCAGAAAAAAAGGCAAATTAATCTGTAGGTCTATAAATGAAAGGTAAATATAGCAATAGAATAAGTGAAACAGCTCATTCAGTAGCTTAAGAACAGCTTAAGAAGGAAAGGAACTGCTTTCATCATAAATTATGCTATTTTATAATAAGTAGAACTAAGATACAAATACAAAATTGGATTCAATAGCTAATGTTTAGGCTATGATCATGCAATGAGTTTTCTACAGGTAAAGTCTTATACCTATCAAAACTAAAAAATGCTCTCCATATATCACATACCTTCTGCATGCTGAGTTTGTATCAGTGGGAACCACACCAGACCAGAGAGGACAAACACTGGATCCTCAAACTATACACAAGGTAAAACCATTTACAAATGTAGGCTTTTGGTTCTACCTATACCATTTATGAATGTAGGCTTTTCATTCTATATATACATTTGGCCGAGTCACGTTTTTCCCTTTTGAATGTTTCTGGTAGAGCAATTTATTCTTAAAGAGGGAAGAAGCTATAAGATATTCTATAAGACATGTAATCATCTTGTCTTAGGTGCATGTAACAACCCCCTTGGCCTTGCAGTGTTCATTGCGGGCCTGATCCAATTCCTTTAGAAGTCATTAGCAAAGCTCCCACTGGCTGCACAATGGAAATGAGAGTAGGCTTAATAAGTGGACATAAATCTGTTGTTCTCTCTTGCATATAGTAATTACACTTTATTTTAATAGTGCCATTTCTCATCATTCAGTATTTTTATGGCCTTCTTGCTTTGGGTTAGTTATTTAATATATTTGACAAACACAAAATAATTCTAAGTGCAAATCTATTTGCTACCAAAAAGCAAAGGCTGTTAGAAAGAATCTGTAAAATCTTATGATGTGTAAAAATTCTGTTCGGCTAACAACTTCATGTGTGATAGTACAAAGCGGAGACAGCTACAGTTTTGGGTTTTTTTTTTTTTAATATTAGGTAAGAGACAGAGAAGGAGATATAGACAGATACACAAAGACTTATGATACAATAGACTGTTTAGCTACGTATTGTCCTGAGCTGCTCCTACAAAGCTGTTCGTTATTGAACTATATCTTATTTTGACACATAACCCTCTTAAGAATTGAAACCCCCTTGTAAATGCAGCTCACTGCAGCATGTAAGCAAATTGGTTTGAAAAGACTGATTGATAAAGGGAAGCATGCATTCATCATGCACAATGTACGCCATAGTTGCCTGTAATAGGAAAGTGAAAGTGAGACATTTTCTTCTCAGTCAGTCATTCCCTAGAGCTGATCAAATATTGGTCTAGTTTAGCAAGTACAATTTGCATTACTGTGAGACAAAAAAAAAAGAAAAAAGAAAGAAAAAAAAAAGAAAAAAAAAGAAAAGCATGAAATTAAAGTTAAATCAAAACAAATGAATTTAACAGATCATTATAGAAGTTGGCCCAAAATAATGACTATATATTAGTTACAGAATATTGCTTAGGAAAATCTTAAACAGATATCTATTTTCTGTTTTCTAAATAACACTGCTGAAGCCTCTATGTCTTTCAGACTCTACATACTGCATCTCTCTAATGGATAGTCTGTGGAAGTTCCACTTTGTGAAAGAATACTATATTCTATAGCAATTCCCTGACACTTTTGTACTTAACTCTCCGGAAAGTGAACAATGAATTAAGCTGCAGGTTCATTCTGATGGTTACTATTTGTGATATAAAACACTATAATACCCTGACACAATGGGATATTTTTATTCTCTTGCCTGGTCATATCTTGTAAGAATAGAAAGTAATTCCGCCAGGGAGAAAATGTTTAGTCAAAATAATAAGCATATTCTGGTCTAATATTAATTTCCAGAAAACATACTGCCTCACAGACATTCCTCCTGGACCTGCCTGTTTAGCTTATGTTAGGGTAAGCTAAACAGGCACTGCATATCGATGCACCTTCAAAGTATGAGGTAGGGCCAAAAAGCAGGATACAGGTCCAAGTTCAACAGGAATTCAGCAGCTACAGAGC
Organism: Dromaius novaehollandiae; assembly: GCF_036370855.1. Taxonomy (NCBI): domain Eukaryota; kingdom Metazoa; phylum Chordata; class Aves; order Casuariiformes; family Dromaiidae; genus Dromaius; species Dromaius novaehollandiae. Next base: position 169,564,407 of record NC_088098.1, on the reverse strand, counting down.
TCAGTGTGTGCTGGGATGTAAGGACAGCTGCTTTCATGCAGACAATAATCTGCTTTATGTGAGGTAAGTATCCTTATGAGAAGTAGTAAAAGAGGAAGGATTTATGACAGCTTCTTGTACGAGTAAGAGTCTGCATGGCAGAAGTTCATACTGAGTGCTGAGTTCTGTAAAATAAGGGAGTTAAAAGCTACATCATTTGCACAGGCAAGGTTTTCCACTGAAAGGCAGGGACTTCCACTGAGTTAGTAAATCAGCATGAGAGGGAAATTATCAGTCTCTCAGAATCACAAGTCTCTCATAGAAGGTCGTGGATCACAGCTCCCCAAAAATTTGGATGTCAGTGGGAGCTGAGCAGTCCTGTGGACCCTGGAGACCTTCCAGGCTCTCATGCTTCTAGAATGATTCATCCTAACTGTTTTTCAAACTAAGTTATCAGCACATATCAGTACACTGTCACTCCTGCTTTTTAGTCTCATGGAAAGGAGTATTATTACAGATTTTATGAAAATGTAAAATTGTCTGGCTGAAAATTAGGAGACCTACACTCTGTGGTGGATGCTGACTGGAGGTCAGTTTAGACATTTGCTGCTTACAGAAACCAGATCTTGCCAGACTAAGCAGAAATCTTTCACACATGCAAGAAGCCACTGACTAGATGATTGGCATTTTTTTTTCCAGCTCTGAAGAGCTGTGGCTCCTGCTCCTGCTTATCTTGCAGATTTGCTTGCAAGAAATTAATAGCTCTGGATAAAGTTCTTTCCTTAACAAAGTGGTTATAAGTTCCTTATAATCAGAATAAGCACAGTACAAATGTTCTCATTTTTTATGCTCGTTGTAATAAAGTTTTTAGTGATTCTATCAATAGTATGCACAGTATGCAAAAAGGGAGGAAAAAAGATAAAAATAAGAACTTTAGATTTGACCTTATAATGTGTCCAAACATGTAATTCAAGACTCCTTGTTCAAATATATCTTAACAACAGAAGTAGAATCAGATCTCAGAGAGTCTCTAGAAAGAGAACACATGAAATCACGATCTATACAAACACAGCAATGCATACAAGTACTTCTTAAAAAATAGAGGAACTTAGAGAGGCTGCCAGTTAAAATCACAAAATAAAATACCAGCCATATTACAGTCGAGGACTTTTTTGCCATCAGACTCTCTATATGCTTCAAAGAGTCAATGGCAATCTTGAAAATACAAAAGAGTGTTCACAAGCTGTGGAGGGAAATAGTGTTATTTGCAGTGATCCTAAACCACACGCTTTAGCTAAGATGATGAGACATGGCTTTGGACAGTTTGCATGCATAAGAAGTTATTAGTTTAATTTTGTTCAAACATCTTGAAATCCAGAATTTTTTCTTTATTTTACTTTTGAACCAATAAAATACATTTTTGATCTAGAGTGCAAATAAAGGCACCACAGATCACCTTTTCTCTATTTAAATGTCTCTTTGGCACTATGAATCCCAATCTTTTGCATTTATTAAATTTGTCTTCATTAAATATGTGGGATGAAATTTGAAGGCAGTTACAATGAAGGTAATTGCCTGTAGAAAAATAAATACCTTGATTCTAACCTGATTAGAGATATCTTATATGCCATATCTGTGGGTCATTGACTGTCTGTTGTATGGTACAGTGGCTACCGAACTCTCCTTAAAGCACTGAGCCACAACTGCCTTGACCTACTGTATCATTCATGTCTGTCCAGAGTATATGTAAAAGTAATGATTTTGATACTGTAGAAATTTCCATTAACCTTGAGCAAGCATAAATGACAAGCTCTGGAGCATCAGACACTGTTTATGAGAATAATCCGTTCTTGAAAGCTTTCTAGTCAAAGCAAGATGGAGAATGATGGCAAAATTCATGCATTTTCTTAGGTGTCTAGGTGTCCAGGTGGATATTTTTTTTTCCCCTGAAAGAGACTGATACTGGAAAATTCTGGGTTGTTTTGCTTAGAAATCTGAGACTATCCTCCTGAAAACAAAACTTCTGCTAAAGCTTGACTCTCCCAAGCTGAAATTTGTTGTCATTGTCCCCTGTTATATTGTCTGGCAGTACTGACAAGAGCTTGAGTGTATCATCATTGCAACTAACCTGCAAACAGTTGAATCTGCTATTAGAGCATCTCTTAGTGTTCTCTTTGCCAGATCAAACAAGGCTAACTTCCTCAATTTCTCCTCCTAGATCATACATTTTTGGTATGCTGGGCCCCCTCCATTTTTTTCCACCTTTCTCTTGAACTGTGGGCTCCAAATTAGACAAAATATTCAAGACTGCTGCTAACTGCTAACTGGTGCTGAGCACAGGAGACTTTTCTCCGTCTGCTTTCCACACTCCTATTGAAGCACAACAGGATGTGCTTACACTCACTGTAGTAAGCAGTTTGTCTTGTTTGCAATGAGAGTGAACTGTTGGCTCATATTCAACTTGGCGTCGACTGTGTCTCCTAGGTCCTATTCAGACATTAGTTTCATAGCCTGTACCAATGTTGTGCTTCTCCTTATTGAAATACCTGAGTTTTCTGTTGGTCCAGTCCTCAGGTTTATCAAGCACTCTCTGTAACTGCCAAGTTCTGCCATTTATCATATCAGCCACTATTTCTAATTTAGTGTCTTCTATGAATTTGCTGAGGGTGTATTCTTTGCCATCATCCAGGTTGTTGATGAAGATCTTGAACAACGTGGACCTCAGTATTGATGTCTGTCAAATTGCTTGCAGCTGGATGTTAAACCATTGATCACCTTTAGATCCAGGTGTCCAAACAGTTTACAATTCATTTCAGTCTACTTGTCCATTTTCCAAAGAAAATCCTGTGGGAAACAGGGTCAAAAAACTTACTGGTGTCAAGGAACACCTCTGACCCCTTGTTCACATAGCCAATAATTGCACTGAAGAAAGCAGTCATGTTGGTCAAGCATGATTTGCCTTTAATACATCGGCATTGATATACCTGACTACCCTCTTCTTTATGTGTTTGGGAATGGACTTTAGGAGAATGTGTTTTGTAATCTCTCCAGGGATATAGGTGAAACAGGTCAGACTACAATTCCAAGTCCTCCTACTTGCCTTTAAAAGATAGGCAGGTACCTCCCAAGTCACTAGTTTTTCACAGATGACAAACAGTGGTGTCTCAGTCTCATCTGCCAGCTTTCAGTACCCTTGAGTGAATACCACTCAGCCACATGAATATGAGTATCTCCAGCTTCTCTAGTTGGACTGTTGCTGCCCTGCTGCTGGCTGCCTCTCTCCTTCCCATACCATGCTGGTACAGACAGAGGTCTGGGAGCAGACTTCCTGATTACCCAAGCAATGCTTTTGTTCTACTTGTTTGCTATCTGCCCTAGTTTCCAACTCTGTTTCATTCTCTGTTTGTGTTTTAGTTCATCAGCAAGCTCCCTGCTTAGTTGGGCCTTCTGCTGAAAGTCATAGGCTTTGTGCACCATGAGATGATTCATTGCTGATTTCTTAATAAGTTTTATTAAAAAATAAGCTAGCTTTCCTGGGCAGCTTTCCTTTTCACGATTGCTTCTCAGGGGATTCTACCTAGCAGTTCTCCAAATAAGCCAGATTCCTCTCTCTCTTCAGAGTCTTGTGTCTGCTACTTTCCTTCCCAGACTTCCTTCAGATACTGAGCTCAGTCATTTCTTGGTGGCTGCAGCCCAATCTGCTATTTATGTTTTTATTCGCCAGAGCATTACCACCTTTTGGTCCTTCTGGCATTTGCACCAGTAGCACCAGTGTTGTCTAGGAACCTCCTGGATGAGCAGAAGGGTCTGTGACTAGGACACTTCTAATCACTTGTAGAAAGCCTTGTACACAACCTCCCCTCGGTCAGGTAGTCCGTAGCTGACCACAATTTATTCTGTTCCACAACTTCCCCAGAATTCCTTTCTCCTCATCTTGATCCAGACACATTTTTAAGTTATAGTGCAAGGTGTAAAGGTGCCACATGAAACTGAGAGGAGACCTTGAGCCACCTGCTATATAGTGTGGATTCGGACATTTTTCTGTGAAAAGGACAATCCCTAAGTAGCATGAACTCAAAGCAGAGTAGGGGGAAGTCATTCCATGCTACTGGCCATGTGCCAGGTATCCCTCTTCAGCCTTCATTTATGATGCAATATAGAGATGTCTTTCTGATCTGGGCCTTAGTTTCAAGTCTGAGCCAAAAGAAGCTTGTCTGTGTGATACTCTGTGTCACACAACACAACATCAGCCAGGAGTGACTGGGCACTTATGTTTATTTACATTTCATAAACTGCAGGATCCTATTTCAGAGATCCCTGTATGAGTGAATCCAGTGGATAGGCTCAAACTTCAAGTACAGTTTATTAACTCAGGTTAACATGATGCTAATATTATCTCATGTATTTTAGATTATTCAGATCAAGCAGAACTATCACATGCCTGTTTAAAGCATGGACACAGTGAGCTTATATCTGCACGTATCATTTAAACATACCCAGAATCTCTGTTACTCTGTACAAAACAAAGTTAAAAGGAATGAAAGTAAGTTGCTGGGCCTTCTTTCACATCTAAATTCATATTTAATGGGGAAAAAATGAAGAAAATACAGAGGGAGGCAACATGGCCCTCAAAGTTGTTTTCTACTTCCAGTTTCACTGATCCTGTGAATTGAACACATAGTCGTTATAGCATTTCTCAGAACAGAAAAAAAAAAAAAAAACCCAAAAGTAACAATTTTAAGCTTCTAGGAAATGGATTTTTTATTGTTATTATTGTGGGTGGCACGCTCACATGAGAAGTGAATTTTTAACCAGAATATTAGGATGCTGTTTAGATATTCATGCAATTTAACAGTTTAGGAATACAGGAAAATAAAAATCAATCTGTTGGGATATTCAGCTATGCATTTCCTGCAGTTACTTTGCACCACAAAGCCATCACATTGTGTTAGTAGGTGAAAAGAGCAATAACTTCTCATACTAGATGCTGGAGTAATTTCTTGGCATGAGACACAATTCAAGAAGTAGTAGCTCCTAATTCAAATCTAAATGTATTACATCCAAAAAGCAAAGCTGAAGAAAACAGAAATATTTATCTTTAAAATAGAAAACATGTTAGAATGCTAGCTGACTATGCTGGAGCATTGCTGTAACAGTATTACCAGAAAAAAACTGACTAGGATCAGGCTGTTCAAACAGAAAACAAAACAGAACAAAAACCCAATAATCTTTCACATCCTTTCAGTATCAGTTACTGAAGAGATCTGAGGTTTGAAATGTGCTTTACACCTGTGACTAGTGTGAGACATTAATTTCAAATCCTGTTTTATAAGAAAGGAAAATCTGTACAATGTAAAATGCAAATATTAGTTAGTACTCTTAGGATGCAGCTATTTGTATCAGCTGTATTTTGATTATTGCCTTTGCAAACTTACTGAAAAAGAGACTTCTTTAAAAACATGTGGTTTTTTAAAACCTGATAATTACAAGCACCATGACCTATTCTACACTAGAAGCAGAATACATAATAAATGGTGGGTAAGATGCTCTTGGCTGAGAAGAGTCCTACACATGTATGTCATACTTTGCTGTTACAGTAAAATAGATCTAATAAACTGTATTTTCTTATATGTGGCATTCTCTGCTTTTGCATTTAAGGTCATCTGACAATGTATCTACATGTATTTCATGCAAGGTAGAGAAACAGCACTATCTTATTTTTACAGATGGTGAACTGAAGGAGAAGCAAGTTAAGACAAGATTTCTAGCTATGAAAGTTTAACATTCATCTGCCCTTGTCTCTACAAAAAAGACCCCTCCTTTTCTTGAAGTGCCACTTACCTTAAAGTTTATGTCAGAAGCACTTTATTTGTGAAACCTGGAGCCAAATCAGGCTTCAGGGAAAGAGTGAGATTCATCTTCATACTCAAGCAAACATCTATGCTTAGATTTCTCGTTCTTAAGATGAATTCTACTCATAGTGTCAGTACAGGTTTTTATGGAGTTTAAGAGAGCATCCAAAAACCATGACAGACTCAGAACCTGTACTCCTGGTGTGGTATGCCACTGTGCAACATCGATTTGTTACATGTGTTCATAATTTGCATGTAGATATGTGTTTCTGCTTGGCCTGTTTTCGTTAGAATTTATTTAAAATTATTTAAAAATTCTATCAGGGCTATAAAAAAGAGCAGAAAGCAAGCATGTAGAGATGGCAACACTGAAGTGTTATAGTTATGTTAACAGTGCACCATTTTCTCTCTCTTCGATTGTGGGGAGATTATATATATGCATATATTATATATAATGTGTGCACGTATATACATATATATATGTGAGAGATAAAGTATGATGCACTGCTGTATATTATTTTAAATTGTATTAAAGTGCCCCAAATTACTTTTTTTTAGAGAAAAAAAAAAGTCAGGCAAGACAGGCTGGAGCCACTGCTGCTTTTGTTAAATGCAGTCCAGTTTCTTTTAAGAAAAAGAAGATAAGACACAAAATGGAAGCAGAAAGATTGAAAATGTAGTTACTCTTGCTAGTGATGACATTTAACATGCAGATTTGCTGTTAGAGAAATACACACAATCTAAACAGTCTGGCAAAGATGAAGCAAACTCGTAGAAGCATCAAGCTGTGTAAAACTTTGCTTTCAGTTGCTTCTCTCGCCAGTGCTGCTCAGCAGTTTGTCAGAGAACGCTGTCTTGTTAGCAAAGCTTGAGGGTTATTAAACCCAAATGAAAAGGAAAGAGGAGAAAGAAGGGGAAAGGATAAACAAAAGCACACAAAAGAGGGAACCCAGCTTCCTTTCTTTTTACTTTCTTTACTTTGCTTTTCTTTAGACGTGTCTGAGTACACAGTGGGTAGTAGATCATTTGTATTTGAAGTGTCTTGTTGTATATCTGAAGTTAAATACTGTGAACCTGGGGTAAGGTGCAACCAAGTATATAGAGGCTATATATTCCATGCAAAGCTAAGGATTTAGCTGACATTTCTGGATGCCATCTGGATTTGCATCTCAGTTTCTATGCCTTCAAATCTCCTAAAACGCAAAGAGATCCAACACAGCACAGCTATATGTTACTGAGCAACAGTCTTAGCAATAGCCTGACCAAAATGAAACAATTACAGTAAAGCAGCCCAATTGAGTTACCAACTTCCAAAGCCAAATTTCAGGTTCTAGAAAATGGTGATGATCAGAATACCATATTTAATCTTGCAACTAATTGCAACTTATTTTTCAGTGTACCGGTTTACATTAATTAATGTTGTTTTTTGTTTATCAAATATGATCTCTCCATGGATTAAAAACATATAGCGGCCACAATCATTAGCATTGTCATTAACCCATTGGCACCAGTGCTTACTCACTTGACAGGTTCATAGAAAGTAAATCTGACTATGCTGAAAAAAGATTTTTTTTGTGCCATTCCCCAACTTTAAATAATGGTGAACCATGGCATTCCTTTCTGTCACAAGAACAGTTCTTAAGAGGCAACAGAGGTGTGATGAGGCCTGAAGCTGATTCACAGTACCTGACAACATGCCTCCTAAGCAGGCTTGAAATATCAATATTATTGATCTTAGTGTGTGAAACATTTCCTTCTTGATGTGCCTAGCACACAGACCAAAAGTGAGAAGTGACCCATCAGATGGTGGACTACTGGAAGAAGAAGAATCATTTTGTTCAGAATTAGACATTAGGATTAGCTGCTGTTCAGTTGGTGATCACAGCAGAGATAGGAAGCATTACCCTTTATTTTAGAAAAAAATGCCTGTCAGGATTTACTGATTAATACTTTTCTTGTATAAAACTGAACAAAACAGAAACATTATTATGATTGCAACCAGGCCACCTCTGGCTCTACATCTGTCAGATTTCATAAGGTAAGCAGTAAGGTGCCTTCGAAGGAAATTCCTAACTGTACAGACATTCGCTTTGGTGAAAAAGAAGGAGTATGTTTTCTCTAATTTCTTATTATAGAAATGCCCTGCCATAAGGGAAGAGGCAGAGAAAGAAATGAAAACTTAAAGGTCTGGCATTTCAATGCAGAAAAAATAAAAACTTCTGGAGTAATCAAAATATTTAATGATTTATTCATTTTTTATAATGGTAGAAAAGTCAACTGCAGCCATTTTCATATGGTTTCTTTCCATCTCATAAAGCTCTGTAAGTTGAATATGATACTCTCCATGTCTTGTTCAATGTTGTGTACATTTAAACATTATCATTGTCCTGTCCAGAAATTATTATTTCTGTGACAGTAAAGTAACTTCTTTCTACAGTGCAGGTAGAATGAGGTATATATATATATATATTTTTTTTTAGTAAAAATGTAAGATACATTGGAATCTTTCAAATAAAAAGTACTGTATGTATTATGTACATTATGTACATTAATACATATGTATAATATGTATTAATGGGCATGCATAATGTATATCCACTATGCAACATAAGGAATTACAGATATGCCAACTATTTACAAAGTCGTACCTGAGGAAAAGGTAAGACTAAGAAATTGTGAAGTTCAGCATAAACTTGAAACTTTGACAGTTATAAAAATTTGCCATTTCACATTCTTTCAGTTAATGTTTTCTAGTCTTAGTCCAAGTCTTTTTTAATCAGTTCCAAAACCTAAGCAGCATAAATTTACACTGGAACTTCTTTTATTTAAACATGTTTCCATCCTTTTGGTCTAAGTAATATTCTGTTTTCCTCTTTTGGTCTTCAGCAAACTTATTCCTAAACCTTACTCACCTTAGTAGAACAAAAGTTTGAGGTCACCTTTCTGACTGCACAAGCAACTTTCTCTATTAAAGTTATTTAACAGTGCATTTATTTTTACAGTTTACTTATTTTAAAACTGGTCATTCCATACTGTATAGTGATAGGATTCTATCATTTTGTGTAATACAATGTCCCATAGCATTTGTGTAATATGAATTTTTGCATAGGGATATTATGAAGAGGGAATCCTTTGAATCCTACTGTTCATTTATTTTCATGAGAAATGAGATGATGTAAGAAGCCAAAAGAATACTGCATTCCTATCATACTGTATTTTAAGAACCTTAACTGGATTTAAAAAAGTCAACAGGAACAAGTAACAATGTGTCCACTGGCATTAACTACAGGAATTTTTCTCTATTATTTCATGATTTTTGTTTTCTTTGCCGCAACAGCTAAGTATGTTATTCATTTAAAATTATCAAATACTCTCCAATAATCCCAATATTAATTAGGATCCAGAAAGGGATTAGTTGAACTTGGTTAAAAATATTTGTTTTGTTTCCTTCAGAGTGGTTTTACTGTGCTGCTTTTTCTTTCTTCTTTCTCTAACATCACTAATATCAGATAGAAGTGTTACGATATAAATATTGCCTAGAGTACTTTCAGATACTCATGTACACCTTAGAAATATATTTGCATTTTGTGCTAACTTTATTATTTTGATATTTTAATGATTTCCATAAGTGAATTGCCATTAACATCACTTATTACAAATCCATTATGAATAATTATCACCAAGGGCAAATGCATTTGCTTTAGAGAGACAACAAAAATGCAGAGAAATATATACACCAAATTTCAACTGTTCAATACAGTATAAAATAAAGTATTAAGAGGACAAGCACATTAAAATTTTAAGTGGAAAATCAGACTTAATGTCTCTATACAAAACCAGTTCCTTTTTGTCACTCTAGCTCAGTATTTGGAATAGATGCATTTTCTTAAAAAATATTTTGACTTCATGTCTTTGTAAATAGATGCCTCAGCCCCCAAGCAGCAGAGGTAAACAGAAATACCAAAAAATGACAAAATTCTTGCTTCCATAAAGAGAGAATAAAATTATTTCTATATCATAAAACTATTTAATTTTTGCCTTCTTATACAAACATACCAGAGACTATCTGGAACTATAATGACCCCTGCTAGCTGGAACACCAGCTGATTTAATGAGTTTCCACTGTGTGTATATTTTTTTCTCTATCACACTTTTAATTAATAGTCTATTTAATTTGAAAATGATCTTTGTTTTAGTAGTTGGGGAAGTTAATAAAAATTTCCCTTTAAGAAGAGGTCTTCAGCTTTAAACCACTGTTTAAAATCTGATCCAGATTGATAACATACATGAATATCATTTCTTCTCAAAGATCAGTACATTTGTCAAAATTTAGACTGCTGAGTAAAGAGGAGATATGTTTGATTTTATCCTCCTTTTTTCTAAGTTTTCTTATTTTACTGAGAAGGAGGAAAGGGGATGAAATAGTTGCATGGTTTAGAGATCTGTTCTATTTCTCGTAGGTAACACCTGCTACCACAAAAAGAGGGTGGATGCTTCATCAAGTCTGTCCTTTCTCCTGTGCAGACTGTAGAGCTTGTGTTTCATTCTTGCACTGTTAGTCCCTTTGCAGTGATACAGGTCCAGTTCTTAAAAATAGCTATATCAAATCTCTACTGGATTGGATGATCAAGTGGAAGAGAAGGTCTGAATGCATTTTGAACAAAATTTTCCTAATCTTTCAGGTAGGTCTGAAGTTTTTAACCATATCAGAACATATTTCTACCCAAACTAGGATGTTATGGTCTAGATGGGTGGATAATTAGATGTGTAAAAAACTATTTGAAAGACTGGGCTCAATGGGAAGTGGTTAATGGGTTTTATGCTGCCTGGAAGCTAGTAACAAGAGAGTACTGCTGGGGTCTATACTGGCACCTCTTCTGTTTAGTGTCTTTATCAACAGAGGTGATGCTGTGCACGCTCTTCAACTTGGCAGACAGCACCAAATTGGGCGGACCAGTCAATACACTCAAAGGCTGCCAGAGAGACTTAGACAGGCTGAAGGAATGGGCCATCAGCAACCTGATGAAAATCAACTAGGACAAATACAAAATCCTGGCCCTGGGAAGGAAGCCCCCCCCCGGCAGTGACACAGGCTGGGGGATGGAGAGCAGGGAACAGGCCCTGGAGGACAGCGAGCTGAACATGAGCCAGCAGTGCACCCTGGCAGCAAAGATGGCCAACAGCGCCAGGGGCTGTGTTAACACAGGCAACAGGTCTAGGGAAGTGATTATCTCCCTCTACTCAACACTTGTCAGACCACATCTAGGTCCCGTTTTGGGCCCCCCAATACAGGAAAGTTTGATGTCTCTCTGGGGTGAGTCCAGTGAAGGGCCACCAGGATGGTTGGGGCTGGAGGAGAAGTTGAGGGACTGGGGCTGGTTCAGCCTGGAAAAAAGACACCTATGGGGGCACCTGACAGCAGACCCCCAGTACCTACAGGGAGGTCATAAAGGAGATAGAGCCAGGCTCTTCACAGCGGTGTGTGGCAAGAGGATGAGAAGCAATGGCCATAAGCTGAGACGAGAGAGGTCCAGATTGGGTATGAGAAAAAATTTTTCACTATGAGGACAGTCAGGCAGTGGAGCAGGTTGTCCAAAGAGGTTGTGCCGTCTCTGTCCTTGGAAGTTTTCAAGACCCACCTGGACAAAGCCCTGAGCGATCTGAGAGCTGGCCCTACTTTGAATGGGAGTTTGGATCCATTTGCCCTTAAAAGAACCCACATATTAAACTATTTTGTTTTTGTTTATTTTTCCAGTTTACTAATATTTTTTGTCTGTTTAATGATAATTCTGACCTCTCACAGCTTCCTGGAAAGAAGTCTCTTTTTTAAAAAAATGAAAGCAAATTAAATTACATGCATCAAGTGTGAAATGATATATTAATTGTTTTCTAACTGCAACTTGACATGCTGTAGCTAAGAAAACATAGAATTATCTTGTTCAATGTTTTGGAAATGGTACTGTGAATGTGCAAAGAATCATTGTTTAAATTTGCATAAATGTCCTACATTTACAAAATTACTGAGAAATTTAATTGTAATTGTGTGCGCCATTTCCCTTTTTCCATTGTTATACTATATACTCTATTTATTGCAGATTTTTCTTTCAGTAGCATTACATTTAGAGCCAGAGATTGACTTTTGTATATAATCTCTTTTTACTGAATTGCTCTGTAAAGAGAGACAGTATTTGTTATCCCCTCAGCTAGAGGTATGTATAAACTATGACAATGAATACTCCCTTTTGTCTAACACACTTTTGTCTTTTGCAGGGAACAAGCCATTAGACTTTCCCACTTTCAATCATCTGTCATATTTATTTCAAAATGCTAAGCCATGACAAAATGTCTAACCAGAATTTACTTGTTTATTTTTAATGAAAGTTTGAGCATTTGCAATACTACATTTCTGATGGTGGTTAGTGCTGAACATCTGCTTTTAATCAGTTCATGAGGGTTTTTTTAGGCTCAAGGATATTTTTTGGTTTTATTTGGCATCATATATTTTGTTTCTAACTGAGACTCATATGGGCATACTTAAATCTTTATTAATATCAGTAACTACTGCATGACAGTTTTGATATTGCACTCAGCTTAGTGTACCAGTTTGTCTCATTACCAGATGATGATTCCCAGCTATTATTTGTTTTTATTACCTATGCCTACTGACTTAAGCATTGTACCAGGGAGTGGGGAGTGAGCTTTCTGTCTGTTACTGTCTTCATGTCCTAGTGTAGCTGGTCTGAATTCATCCATGATAACCACTTTTTTTCTGGAGGAATGAACTGTGCAGGGATCTTCTCATTTCTCAGCTTTTTTAAGACTGAGGTAGATGAAACAAACACATATGTGTTTGGTCACATAACCGTTAGCACTTTCAGGTTGTTGTTAAGCTTTATTCATGCATATTACTGGGTCTCCTAATGTGAACCAAAAGCTACAACAAAAGAGTGGAAAAAAGGGTGACTGTAGCTGATTCTACATTGTAAAAAATATAGGAGAAATATTATCATCTCTTTTATACAGCAACATTGTGGCAGGGACAGTAACTTAAAGAAAAGGGAAAAAATTGATTAGATTAATAAAACTTGGAAGTCTACAGAATATTTTTTATAATCTGTCCTTCCATTATTATTATCCTTTACCACTACATGCTGATGAGGAGCCATCATGTGAAAACAGAGCAGAGGAATGAACATTAAAAATTTGCTTCACGGATTTCTGTTTAGATTTGGCATGAATGAGCCAAATTACCAAATGGCATTTAATTGTGATAGCATTTTTATTTTCTTCCTTTCAAACACAGATTAAAAACTTTGGTAAGAGTGACCATATATTCTAATGTTTACAATAAAATAATTACCTAGTACAGGTCAGAGGGTGCATTTGGATTTTTTCCAGTGCTCAACTATGAAAGTTTTCTCAGCATGGGAAACTGCCCTAAAAAACAAGCAAAAAAAAAAAAAAAAAAAAAAAAAAAACTGCTGTAGGAATTCTTTTATGAATTGGTGGCTTCAGTACCATGACATTGGCATAAGAAGTTTCATAATTTTTAGGTCCAAGTCAGATAATTCTGATAAATATGTTACATTATGGAGGAGATGTGGAAAGAACAATGCTCGCAAGATATGTTACAGACAATTATCAATGAACTACGCAAGCCAAGGGGTTTCTCTCAAGGAAGTTCTTTAATAGTATTTTGTTTACTGAGGCGATTTCTTTTTTTTAATTCAAAAAATTATTTACTGTAAACTATGCTCAATAGAAATATTTCATGAAAAATGAAAATGCTGTTGGTATAATCTTGATTCCAAATTTAAACTGCAAGAAATAAAGTTGAAAAACAGGTCTTCCATTCTTGGAAGTACCTCTTATTGCTGTGCTCAGAAACAAATACACAGGCAGAAAAGCAAACACGAATTTTTGGCTGCAAAAAGGATGTAAATGGGAATGTGCAGCTGTAGTTGAAGGAGAACACTCCTCCTAGTAATAGCAGAAACTTTGACTGGCATGAGCTCATGATAAAACCAAATCTTCAGTTACATCAAGAACAAACAAACAAACAAACAAACAAACAAACAAAAAAGATGTACATCACAGCCTGTATATCCTGAACTTGCTATGTACATTTTGGGTAGGTGAATCCTTAAAAATGGCAAATTTGGGGTTATTCTGTCTTTTTCATGAACCAGATAGAAACATCAAAACAGTATAGCTAATTGAATTTTTTTTTTTCTGTGAAACACTTATTTTTCCTTAGAAAATGTGAGGTCCTTCAGAGTGGACCTTTTTTTTATGGACTTCTATCTGTTTGGCAAAAATAAATAAACTGTGAAAAGTGACTGCTAGAATGGATTTTCTTGAAAGATCTGCTCAAAATTAGCAGTAGATGAATCTGTTCTCAAATAGCATCTTCCATGTTTCAGATGAATATCCTAACAATCTATCAGTCTGTTAAAAGCAGATATTAATGTTACTGAATTCGAAACTTTAGAAAAGTATTTATTTCCAAATGAGATAAACAATAGGTGGCATTCTTCTTTATATCCATCCTACAAGGTGGAGTACTTTTCTAAGATGTTCCTGCAATTCAAATACCACCATCTACCCCCAAGATTTCTTTTTGTGACTCCTGACATAGACAACTCAGCTAAACCCATCAGTATGTCTCCACTGTGCAAATCATGTAAAAGCAGAAGAGCTTTTGAGGGAAGGAGTACCTTATATTCTCATAACTGATATTCATGCAAAGTCTTCAGACCTGGTTACAAATATTATTTCTACCTACTCCAGAAGTGTATTCTTCATGTTTTACCAGTTCTGAATTCAATAATAAAAACTTGAAATCCTAAATCCCTGGATATTATTTATAACTGGATGTCAAATTTGTGGAACCATTGATCAGCTCTCACAACTAATTAACTGTGGGTGACTGCCTATGTAAGGAACTCCCATTAAGTGCATAACAACAATTTTATAAATTCCAGGAAAATAAATCTAAGTAAAAAGACAATTTATTTGGAATCTATGCAAAACCTGCTCCAAAAAATGGCCTACTTTTAAACTAAGGGTCCTGTAAATTATTTCTGATAAATTGACCTCTTTAGGAGGGAGCTGTATTTAATGAGGATGATATGGAAAATCAAAGGATGTCTCAAGAAGGCAATGCCCCTTTACACCCTTCAGATTGCCTCTTTGACAATACCCATTAAAAATTCTTTTAAAATATTATTCAAATATTGTCTTTATATGTAGTCTAAAACACATCTTTTTAGCATCTTTTGACATTTTTTTCTTGCCAAAAGAAAATTTATATCACATATTCAGACTGATTCTATATCAAACAAGTCTTTATTTGCAAATAAATTCCATTATAACAAGTATTCAGCGGTTCCTCCATGGAAAAGAGTCTTTTGCAGCTGTGATTTTCCTCATCAGAACTTTTCCTTTGCTGTCCAGGTTCAGTCAAATTTGACAAAGAATTGATATGTCAAAGAGAAACTATTGTGATGCTTCAAGCTTTGTGCAACTGGCAGCTGAGTAGACGCAAAAGAGTCAAATTAACAGCCCCATTGAGGGAAAAGTTTTGACTTGAAATCAGCAGTTTTTCTGTTTCTCTTGATCAGTCAGCACACATGGATCTTGGAACCAGCCTTGTTATCTTCTGTGCCTTCTGTCCATTAGTAAAAACTATGTATATGGTGGTACGTGGAGAAAGGTAGGGCTGAAGGATATGGGGAGGACTGCACTATTGTAGAAGATATAAAAATCATAAGGGAATGATGAGGAAATAAGGTGACTGCAGTGGAGATGATATAAAATATAAAACTTGACCCCACAGAAAACCAGAATTCATCTATTTCATGTAAAAACTCATATTATTATTATTTTTCACTTTCAGTAGCAATGTAAAGAAGTAAATTTTAGTTAAAGACAGCCCTCATACATATTTTAATTTTGTATTTCCAAGTATTATTACCAAGCTTAATGAAAAGTGGCTGGAAAAAAGAAACAGATACATAAATTTTATAGAATAAAATATTGCCAAAATTCATAGGATATGCATTAGAAAGCAGTATTTGAAGGTTTCAATTTTTTAGCTGTAGCTCATTCAATTTCCCTAAGAGGTCTGACAAAGTAAGTTTTTTCCTTGTATATCAGTGTACATTGGCTGAGATTCAATATCTATAATATTCATGCACTTAGTCTGCAAAGCATAAGGTGCCTTCATGTAACTATCCTCATAAGGAAGTTTAAACTAAATAAAATAGTTTAATATTTGATTCATTTAACCATACCTATGCTGAGAGTCAGCAGAGCTCAAATTTTTACCTTTCAGAGTATTTCAATGTTATTCACAGTCAGCACAGGCATTTTTTTAAGGAAAATTTGTGTTTATATGAAATCAGTGAAATTAGTCTCACCTCTTGACACAGGTGGAATATATTTTGGCCTTATGTAAAACAGGCTGATACAATAGTGATGGGTGCGTTTTTTGATCAAGAAACAGATAAATATGGGGAAGATAATTCTTAAATGTACATTTTTTACATCTGTATTGTAAAGCTATGATTATTAGCCTAATTTATTTTTATTTTTTAGTTCCATTCTTCCATTCTCTATGGGAGCTTTTCACCAAAAGCATATAATCTATATATCTAGTAAATGCTTTAAAATCATGGTTTTTCTTTTCAAAATTTAACTTGCACTTTAACTTTCATAATTTATAAACAAGATTAAATAATTCCAGAAAGTGCAGTATCCTTGTTGCAGATAAACTATATGAAAATGGACTTTAGTGATAAGTGAACTGTAAATTTTATGGATTTTTTTAATGTACTTAAGACTTGCTAGGAAAGATTTAAAACAGAAATATTTTATAAGGTAAACTAAAGCCAGGAACATATTTGAAAGCATTACAATCTATTACCTAGCTTCTAGTGTGAAATTCAGTTAACTACTCCACATAATTTAAGAAGCAGACAGGCTTACACATTGTATAGATGGGAAATAAAACTTTTCATGGAATATATCTTCAATTGTGTATGAAAACATACTGCATATATATATATGTATGTATGTATATATATGATATATTTAATAGATGATTGGATTATTTTAAGACCTGTCTTCCCAAGTGAGATAACATATGCATATTTAGTGTACAATATACTCTTAATTCATTGCATTACCCTAGTGATAATTTCTTTTAGCAATTTCATCTGAACATCTCACAGAACATTTCAAACATAATAGTTTCTTTAAAAATGTGTTATGACTTTATGTCAAGCTGTGTTATTAAAAAAAAAAAACAAACAATGATCATGTTCAAAGCTGACTGTGGAATGTTGATAGGTTAATAAGTATGTAATATATCAGAAATTGATTCAAGTGGAAATTTTTGACTTAGTATTTGGGTATTTGCCCCCGCACAAACATTTTCCAATTTTTGGTACTGATAAATTTCAGATATATACTGGCTATTTGCAGACGTATTTATTTGTTTACAGTTTATTTCTAAAAGTTACCATTCTCACATTTTTGTTCACAAGGAAGTATCAGTTCATGTTTCCATGCCTTACATAGGATATTTGTCTTTATTCAGTCCTTATTTATACAGAAGCACTAATAACTTTCTATTATTTATGTAAGCTTTTATTGTTTTTCATTTATTTTATCCAATTAAAAATACTGTTATGTTGGTACTTTCTTTTGTCCTGGAGGTTTTGAGCCTCTGCCATATAATATTGATTAATTGCTGAAAACAATATAATCTGGAGAAGACATGGAAGAGGAAATGCTTTGAACACAAAACTTTTTAAAATTTCCTTTGGGGCTTTCTGCTATCGAAGCTGCAGAAAACACTGAAAGGTGCTCTGTACTAAGAGGCTTAACACAACATAAGGAATGCATTAGGTTAACATTGTTATAATTGTTTGACAGTACTTTAGATAATCTCTGCTGGAGATCTGGATCACTGTTAGATATCTTCTGTATTTAAAGTCTGAAGAACTGTTTCCATTTTTTTTCCTACAGATCCATGCAACAGAATCCAAGCCTGTTAACATGTAAAAAGTAGTAAGAGCTAAGGTGAATATTCAGATAATTTTTCTAAAATAAAACACAGAGTGAAAACAATGTTATCTCATGTGTGGATGGCTGAGAGACTTTTAGAAACAGCTACAAAGCTATTTATCCTAAGGCCAGAGCGATAGTTACATATGGCAAGTATACACAGGCTAGATTTGTAAGAGAGTGCTGAATAAACACTCTGAAAATTAAGTTATTTTAAGATGATAAAAATCTCATCTTAAAAACAAAAAACAAAAAACAAAAAACACTTGCCATATCTTATTTATTACAGGAAAAGGAATGTGGAAGTTTATAAGTAGCAATATGGGCATTTGGAAGTTCTAGCATGCCCTTTTTTGTCCTGTTTCTTCTCCATAAAAATGGCAACGTATCCACTAGAAATAGTTGTATAAAAGCATACACTAATTGCTCCAGCTACTGTATTTTCTATAAAGCTGTGCAGTACAGGATTGAACCAAGATCAATTCAGATAATTAGAACTGATATAGCAGTTCATCTATTCTATATTTACATCAGTATCAATGATCTGTGAGTCATTATAAAGCAACCAGCAGGAAGCAGAACTTCAGGATGTCTCTAACTACTCTAAATGTACTAGTCTGGAGATTAGCATTCTATTAAATAATCTGTTGAAATTAAAAGCTGTATATGTGCCAATATATTTTCATTTATTACAGTTATTTTAATAATAAGCTGTGAACAGCAATATGTTTCAATAATAAGGACAAAAAATACAGTAATGCACACAGCTGCAGTTCTGCTGACAGATGATCGATGTGGCACCATGTAACAGGGTCAGAGAAGTTATTTGAAGGTGATAGTGCAGACAACTAATAAATCATGTTATAAATGATAGAAATACTTTTAGGTTAAAGTACATTCAGAAAATTGTGCTAAAAGATGCTTCATTCTGGATTTTAAACAGCTGGAAATTTTAAGGCTATACAAACAAAGCAAGAATACAAACCAACATTTGAAGCACTATTCAAATAGTACATTTTGGCAAATCTCAGAAGCAAAATGTTGGTAGAATATCATACTCAGTTTCTTCACTGTCAGGATGGATGATGTTCAGAGCAAACTTAGACCATCCTCCCTCTAGAAAATAAGCTATATTTTAAGTAAAATTATATGTTATTTCAACAACTAACTTCCCGTGAATATCTTGACACAGTGATGTTTACATTGCATAAATATATACTAAAATACTTTCATAATAAGGAATTCCACTGGTTTAAAAGATGTAGTTAGTCATTTATGAATTTGTTGCTGCACACTTCATAATCCCAAATTGGAATCAATTTCTTGGTATAGGTATCTTCTGATCTTCCAAGTGAAACAGGGCATGTTATGGATAACACGTATCCACTGATGTTTGAATCGAGAGCCCAGTCCTCTATTAATGGACAGTAAATTAAGATTTTCTTATCCAAGGGAAATTACCATCTAGTGAAGCTTAAGAAAATCATTCAGGTTTAGAAAATCACTTCAAATAATTGATCACTTCAAATATGTGTTGTTCTTGGGATAAAGGAAAAAAGGATAAGGACACTTAAATCCTTTTTTAAGTAGCTCTCCAGGAGAATTTATTTTTCATTAATGTAAGGAATGGCTATCATTAAGTAGCTCCAGATAATATTTGATCATTTTTCCTTAATTTGAGCCAAATAAAGATCAGTAATAATTTCCATGACAGTTAATTAATCCTTTTCTTGTCAGTGAAGGTTCAGAATGTGTATAAACGTTGAATTTTTATCTGATAATGATAAAAGGAAATTATGAAAAAGTAATATTTCTTCAGTTTAAAAAGTTTGTCAAAATAAAAACATGGCAATGAGAACAACAGGAAAGATGACATTACTGTCTCTATGCAATAGTCTGTAGTAAAGTATGCATACAGGTGGCTAATCCTGATCTATGGTGCCATTAACAAGGTAACAACAAAAGGAATTTCATGATGCTACAGACAACAAAAGGAGATTAATGTATATGCAGATGACCTGCTCTGACCTGTGGCATGGCTAACAAGATAGCAGCGTGGAAAGAGATGAAGTTAACTGATGACTGAGGGAGAAATTATCAGGGCAACTATATTGCAAATACCAACTAAAGATACAGAGTTAACAGAAAAAGGGCCAACGGGGCTGGGGTAAACAGAGGTGGGCTATTTATTTGGGAGGGGATGAGGTGAAGAACTTGGGAGGTGAAAAAAAGGGGAAAAAGAAAATCAGGTGAAGCAAACCACGTGATCAAGGATGTTCAGGGATTCCTGTTAAGAAGTCCTGCACATGATCAGTGGAATTTGGAGCAGGACAATAAATCTGTTGTTGCTCCAATCAAAGCTACGTCTGACTTTTTTCTGCATTCAGGGGGCACCAGGGGTGCTCTCCATAAAGTTGGTGAGGGAGCATCCACAGGGACCAGACTGGAAACAATCTACACAACCATCATGGCTCTTGAAGACAATATTTAGCTCCACCTGCTAATCTGTGTAGTGGATTTATGATAGATGAAATAAAATAACAGCAATAATTTTAATTTATGAATGAGGGCAAAATTCAAACCCCCAAACTTATTTAAACTATTTCACTACCTTGAAGCATGTTTGTCATCCACAGAGGCATAGTTCATGTCCAGAAACCTAGTCTATACTCATCTAAACCAATCAGGCACCAAATCACACGCCTGACTTGAGTTTATGAAATAATGTATTG
The DNA here is from genome assembly GCF_036370855.1 of Dromaius novaehollandiae. Taxonomy (NCBI): domain Eukaryota; kingdom Metazoa; phylum Chordata; class Aves; order Casuariiformes; family Dromaiidae; genus Dromaius; species Dromaius novaehollandiae. The sequence continues at coordinate 169,543,772 of NC_088098.1, read as the reverse complement.
TGGAAATATAACCGGTTGCCTGTAAATGCTGGCCACATCTTTCACAGATGCCACTAAGAATAGGGGCTAGTAGTTTCAATATGTGCTTCTCTGTCTGGATTAAAGGAGTAATAGTATGTCTGATATCATTGCCAAGTTCTTACCTTACAAACAGGTCAATCAGTAGAGAAAAAACATGATCCCACATGTTTAACCGCCTGCCACATTTACTCTCAGAACAGAGTCAGATCCTTATTTAAATGGAGTACTAAAAGCTGTTCTACATAAACACGGGAAAGGACACAAAACAAAATGAAAAATCTAGCTGGAAGGTTGCTGGTTTTAATCATATAAGGAAGACTAGCTGTTAGAGTAAGGGGAGATGATCGTAGGATAAAATTATGATAGATGACAAATTAATCCAATTCAGAAGCTGCTCTGTACACTAATAATAATTTCTTTTCTTCTTCCTTTTTTTTTTTTTCTCCTAACTGCAGCCTCAAAAAATCAACACTTAAACCACATTAAATCAATGTGAGGAAGCCAGGGATGCTCAGGCTCTTTAGATCACATTCAACTCTAACCATAATTACTATAGCAAAAGTAGCAAGTCCCCATTATCAAAACAATTTTCTCTTTTGAATCTCTTTTTGGTGTATATGATAATTTTCATAGGCACTGAAGATGAAATATTCACACTCCCTGTACCACAAGCAGGATTTTTTTATTCCAGGGAATGTTATTTTCTGTCTTGATGGAGCTAAATTTTCTATGAAGCAGAATGGTTACAGCTTAAGATTTCTCCTTAAATTTCTTTCTGTGTCTGGCACATCTATTCCATTATGGTTCTGCTGTGGAGTGGAAAACTGCAATTTGCTTGTTTGTCTTTTTCATTTTAAATTAATCTACCCTCCATCATCTCACTTCAACATAAACAAAACAGTGCTACCAGAGAAGACATCCTATGTCTGCATGATTAATATTTTAACTGAAACAACTGAGAACAAGGAGAAAATAAAAAAAGTTTAAATGAATTGTCTTAAATAAACATTTAATTGAGAAGATGACAGAAAGAAATGCATACAAAGCCTCAAAACTAGCACTGGGAAAATTCACATGAAAGGAACTCGAGAAATTCATTTATGGAACAAATAATATAGACCCTGAGATTCTGCAAATGAATAACATATAAATCTAGAGTGTCATGCAATTCAATCAAAATTACACTAATAAAAAAAAAAAAAAGATTTTTTTTCCCGAGCCAGAGACTCCTTTGACTGCCATTACAGGACAGTATTGGAAGTCATCTTTTAAAATAAGAATGTGAGAGAAAAAATGCTACGTGAACAGCCTATTTCTACCATACCATATAGTTTATATTTTAAAATGCACTTATCAGTATTCTGTTAGTGTCATAGAACACTAGTCTCTGCTCAGGACTCCATTGGTTTGCTCTGCACATTGGGTTACATGGAAGAAAAGGTGTTATCTGCCAAGAGATTAAGATAGAGTTTACAAAGAAAAATAATTCTTTTTTATTAGGCAAGTTTATGTATATGTTTCCTAAGACATTCAGGAAAAAAATGGATACATTTCAGAGGGTAGAGTCCCTTCATGGTCTGCAGCACTCATCCCACAAGATGATAAATTTGGCTTTAGGTATTCTAGTAATGAATTTGTTGTGTTGTAATGTAATGACACAAAAACCTGATCTAGTGTAATACTACATCCAATATACCATATTAACTTGATCAACCCCTAAAAAAAGATGTTATATACAGAGAGGTTTTACTACATATATGTAACCAATATATAAAACAAAAGATACAAACCTTTCATTGATGAGTTGGCATGAAGTCAGCTTATTTTCTTCCCTCATATTTTATTACTCTTACTTTTCAGTTTTTACATGTCACATCCCTTCATCATTTCCCCTGCTGTCAGTATTTTTATTGTCTTCAACTTCTTTCTCAATTTTAGTGTCTTCATCATTCTCAATTTCTTCTTCCAGCTCAGAATCTTCATTTCTACCCATGCGATTTGAAAAACAGCATTTCCTTAAACTCCCTTGCCACAACTTCAGGATTTATCCAATCCTCTGTTGTTTTAATCCAATGACTAAGCTGTGTGGCACAAGGCTTCTTTATTTTCCTTGTAGGAGTTAAAGCATGATCCCATGCCAACCTCCATTCTCAGTATAAATAGTCTGCTATGTAGAACATGTACAGTTGTGACATCTTTCCTCCTGGCATGACGTGATCGATATTCCTTTCTCTGATAGTATTGTTCACTGATAGTGTCAGATGGTCTTTGAATGCTTTTAGGACAAGAATTCCTCTTTTTCTTGACAATGCACATCTCCTACTTCAAATGACATCCAGCCAATTGTTCACTAAATTTATAGACATTCTTCCTTGATTTTAACACTTAACAACTCTTCCAGTAGGCAGCTGTACCTCTGGAATTGTTTTATGCATTAACATCACATATGGTGGTTACACTGTCTGTTGACACTGCCAACATTACTGTAACGTGCATTTTTTCATTCTCCAAGGTTTTTATTTTGATAGATTTTGCACCTGTTAAACAATGTAAACTGGTGTTTCAACAACATTACCTGTTTGGCTCAGCAGATAACCCAATCCTTTACATAATCCAGTCACATACTACTGGAATGCAATGACTTTTTTGGTGAAGTCAGAAGGTAAATGTTGGCAAAGTTCTCTGTCAAAGGCAAAAAGCAGGATGATACAGCATTCGTATGCACCTACCATCACTGGCCTTCTTGTTGTTTGTATACTTTCTGCTTATGGTATTTCTTGATCTTTCAGTTTAATGATTTCTCATATAACTGGCTTTCTGCCTCTCCTTTGAGTAAGCACAAATTCTAAAACTTAGAATCATAGAAGCAGATAATCATTCACATTGGAAAGGGCCATCTCGTCCAACCTCCTACTCAAAGTATGGTCAATGCCGAATTCAAAACAGATTGTTCTTCTATCTCGTGTAAGCATGCCTTTAAGATCCACTGAATGATTTCTGAATCAAGTGAGCTAATTAGAGATGCTATTTTGACTGTTTCCATCTTCATGCTTTTGCCCCCATCACTTTATGTTTCCTCTCACAATTATTAGATTATTTGGCATACAGTACCACCATGAGTTTAAATAGGGGTTTCCATAGCAGAGTAAATTAGGTTTTCAGATTTGCAGAGTGAGAGTTCATTTCTTCCATACTGGAGGGAAGGCATCAGGATCAATGGCTAGGTTCCTATGAGGGGAGGATGCAGAGACCTCTTCTAGTTCCCTGCTCTTCAGAAAGAACCTAAAGATCAGAGGAGTAAACAGTGTCCCAAACAAGGAAGCCTACTTTAAGATCTCTTTGCTGCCTTAGTGTTTTCCTCTTATATCTGAATATGTAGCCATGTCCTGCACTTTGGAAATGGGTCCATGTAGCATGATAGTTATATCATCTGCCTGTCCTGACTGAGAGCATATGTCCAAATGCAAACCTCTATGAGGCCCCTGTGAGGAGGTTTGATTAAGGTCATGGCTTTCAACACGCTGTAGCCAAGTAATCCACAGCTCAGTGCGTCTTTCTAACTTGAGATCTTTACTGAGCTACATTATACGCCTTATTTGGGTTCTGTCAAGCCTCAAGAATATATTGCATCCGGACATCCCCGCCCTGAGGCCATGGCTGGTCCTTCTGAGGTCAAGAATATGCCCTTTCAAAATACCTTACCATAGGGACTTTGGATTACGTGGTGTATTTTCATCTAACCCCACTCCAGCAACAAGAAAGATCACAAAAGCTGCAGACCCAGACATAGAATGAATTAATGAATGACAATCAAAAATACATTTGGTGAATTTAAGCTAAACAGCAACTACATATTTGTTCCCCCTTTCCCTCATTTTTACAACATCATCTAATGCACTATATTTAAAACAGCTGATTAGCATTCCTAACAGTTTGGTGAGACATCATGTTCCTCTGATTACCCTGCAGAGGCTGAGTTTTCTGGTTATAAGTTCAGTTTCTCCTCAAACACCTGATACTTCAAGACAGATTCACTGATCCCTCCTTGACTTAAATGAAGAGACAATTTCACTGATTTGGAGTGTTACTGAGTAGTATAATTGCATCCAACTGCATGGCTGCTTGCAATGAGTCTACAGTATCACCACTAACTTTCCTTGAGCCATCTCTTTCTGGTGATGCCACAAGATCACACACACCAACATGCCAGAGTCAGAAACCATACTTCATCACTGAATTTTAAAATCTTCAGCTACACTTGACTGCGCCCCTTATGTTCAGGGCAGTGGGTTTGGCCCCTATTCCTCTTTCTTTCCTTGACTTAAAGAACAACCCATCCCACTTGACTCAACTATGCAAACAGAATCTCTGATCACTAACATCACCTCAGCAGTGAAGAGGAGGTAGGGATAGGCTCTTCAGATCTTATATGAAAAAAAAAAAAAAGATTATTTACCTGTCTATCAGCAAAAGATGAGAGAGAAAAATAGTGACATCCTCTTTCTTAGGCAATCTCAACTTCTGTGGTCAAAGACAGGCAGCCAGGGGCAAGTACAGCTCAGAGGATGGCGAGAGGAAAACAGCATGAACAAATAGGCTGCTGTAATAAGAGAGAATAAAGCAAAGTGATTATGTGCTGTCCTGCAGCGAACAGAGCATTCCTTAGCAACAACGGATCATAAGCTAGCAACAGGATGGGTGAATTGTAAGATACAATGGAAAACCATCAGCCAGGTGGAAAACTGGCTGGACTGGTTGGGCCAGAGAGTAGTCATCAATGGCTTGAAGTTCAGCTTAAGGCCAGTTACTAGTAGTGCCCCCCAAGACCGATGAAATAAAGCCATGCAGTAGTACAGGCTGGCCATGTGTAGAAAACAGCTTTGCAGAAAATGACCGAGGGTTTTGATAGACAACCAGTTCAACTCAAGTCAGCTATGTGCCCTCACAGCAAAGGCCAACTGCATACCAGTTGCATACTGCATGAGCAAGAATGTAGACAGCAGGTTTAGGGAAGCTGTTATTTCCCTCTGTTTGGCATTCATCAGACCACATCTGGAATATTGTGTCCAATCTGGGACTACCCAGTGCAAGAAAGATACCAGCAAAATGGAGCAAGCCCAGCAGTGAGCCACTGAGATGATCAAGGTGCTGTAGCACATCATGTATAAAGAAGACTGAGAGAACTGCGTTTGTTCAGTCTCAGAGAAGGTAGTTACAAAGCAATCTTACTGCTGTCCACAAATGTCTAACAGCAGATTACAAAGAAGATGGAAACACTCTTCTTGCAGTTTACAGCAAAAGAACAACAGGCAACAGACACAAGGTACAGCAAGAGAAATTCCAATTTATTTTTATTTTCTACAGTGGGGTTTGTTGAGCATAGAACAAGTAGCAAAAAGAGGTTATGGAACTGATTGCATCCATTAAAAACTCAGTTGAGACAGATCCCTAGAAACCCGAGCTAACTCTTAAGCTGGATCCAACTACAAGGTTGGCCCTGGCCAGGGTGTGTGTGTGTGTTGGATTCCTCCAAGGTCCCTTTCTGTATACATTATTCTGAACCTTTTATTCTACCATTGAAACATCAGGCAAATGCATACATACTTGCAAGTGGAAAAGGCAAAAGTCATTTGATCACTCATGAAAAATCACTCTTATGAAAAAGATCACGCAAATACGAATCAAATCTGTCATCTCTTTAGTATCTCTGGCATGTTCAGCATTTCCTGATTCCCTTGCATGCCTGATCTCTGCAACCCATCTTCTGTGTACCTTATAGCCAGCCTATGGAGAACACTTACTGGAGAAATGGCAGGTCACAGAAAGCCCTGTATGGACAACATCAGGATGCTTGATAGAAACTAATTCAAGAAAAGGATTCTTGCATCTAATGCCCACCTAGCTTCTTTTCCAAAGTTCTGCAGAACTTTGAAATAGTGTGGATTTCTTTTTTTTTTTTGCTTGCCTGTTTGTTTTCCTCATGCACTTTGTAGTAAACCTTTGTGTTTTTCATTTTTTTCCAGTAGACGAGTTGCAGTCATAATTTCTGAAGTTCTCAGGCAAAGGAATAGTCAAAATCTATGCAATGATGACTTGCTCTGTAGAATTACAGGTCTGAATTGCTTTGTCCGGTAGAGGTTGGGCTATAGGATTAAGCTTGCATATAGTATCCAGAGATTTAGAGGCAAACAAGGGAAAATAGCATTGGTGGCAGAGAGATGTGGAATGAATTATTGCTTGCACCTGATGTAATCATGGTTCCATGTTACTGCTTACAGATATAGAAAATTTTGCCTAAAAGAGTTTTTCAGAGCATTCATCAGGATTAGGCCCTTCTAAATCTCATTAATAAAAAGTGTTTGTGTTAGTGCTTCATGCTTCCATTCTTTCTGCTGATTCCTCTCTATTTTTACAGGTAAATATATGATTCAGTGGCAAAAAAAGGATTTTAAAAGAAATAAGAGATCAAACTGAAGTTTGACACTGAAGGCCTTCAAACAGCCAGATGCACATTCCACACCATGCAGTAGCTGTTAGGAAATAATTAGATAGGTCCTGGTGATAGATGAGGTTGCAAGGGAACAATCTCCTGATTCAGGACTTCAGCAGGTAGGCAGTGTCACTAGTTATCAGGAGTGATTAAGAGAATTTTCCATTAACTTTGTCAGATTATCAGAGATGAGGGCTGTAGAGTATCTGCGGTCATAAAATAAGTGGCTTGTAACATGATGGGTTTGTTGCTTATGACAGAGAGGTGGAGGGCAGTAAATTAGGATACACATATTTTAAGTAGTATCAACATGGAGAACTATGTGTGAACTGACTTCGAACTATGTGTGAACTGACTTCACATGTGTCCATCATCCAAAACTAGTGCCCAGTGAAAGCTTTAAGAATGACAGAGATCAGATGTTAAGTAATATGGATCAACAATGATGATGGGGAAAAAAGACTGCCAGATCTTGATGTATTCTGTAACTGCAATATGTTCTTTCCCAGCATTTCACTGACTTCAGGGGAGCGAGGGGAAGAGCAACCTTCCCCCAAAACCTTTACAAGAACAGGGTAAACTCTAATGACAGATAATTAATTTAGAAAGACTCTGGGAAGGCAGCAGGATTCACAAAGGCAGGGTTTCCATTTGCCACACTGTTATTCCAATGTAGACATTTGACACATCACTTGAGCTGTTGAAAACAGTTTAAAAAGATGAATTACTTTTCTCTCCTCACCTTTTTCCTGATAACTTTTGATCCACCCAGAAGATGTTCAACCTCTTATCAGATGATCAGGCAGGCTTCTCTCAGGCAACTGTGTTGCTAATAAAGATTAATCTGGAAATATTTTTTTCCTCCACAGCATAGGCCAGGAGAAATAATTTTTGCCCTTACAGGTAAGACCATGAGCTGTGCTATTTAATGGTCAAGTGACTATTGCCCGCTGTAGCTGCACCTCTGTGACTGCTGCTTGTGGCCACAGCCTGACTGACCCTGGGGCCTCTCTGTCAGAAAAAAAAAAAAACAAAAAAAAACAAAAAAAACCCCAAAAACCACAGTCCGTTGTGTTGTGGGGCAGAGAGGGGGCACCTGCTGCCCTGCCTGCTGCAGGGGTCTCTGAGAAGCAGAAGGCAGCCAGTTGGGGGCGGGGTGCAATACACAAACAGCCTCAGACAGCCCCCAAGACTTAAGGTGATGGGAACCCCAGCTCTAATATCTAAATCTTCCCAGCAAAGGATTCAGGATGCTTAAAAACTCTCTGTAACCCCCAAATATTCTTCTTTAGATTATACTGCTAAATCTTAAATTGGACTCATATTCTTAGTTCCGCATGTCTGATGTGTTGTCTTTTGCTGTCAACAAATCTTTGAGGATAACGATAGGAATAAGCATTATTTTGTTTTTCATGTTAATTATAGATTTACTGATATAACCTTTGATTTCTTTTACAGTTAGTTCTGTGTTTCTGCCCTTCTGGATCTAAGCACAGAAACAAGATTAAATATCAGAATGAAAGCACAGGCCATTTATCCACCATGAAGTTCAGAGGTTAGTAAACATAAGAAGTGCATAATCTCATACAGAAAAATTGAAAATTTGTAGAGATTTTGGACGTTATCAAGACCACATCATAAGACTAAGCTACAAAAACTGCTTTTTGGGAAGACTGGTCTACCAGTAACTCTAATCTCTGTACAAAATCCTTAGGATAGGAAGGGTTTTCTGTTTTTCAAAAAGTGACCTGTCATGAGGTCCAAAGTCAGCCAGAGCTTTGGGATGGATCTGCCTTTATTTTTTTTTCTCACAGAATGCTCCCAGAGATGATCAACAGACATTGTAAATCAAAAATCTCCATGCTTTATTTGAATATGGACTAGAATCCTTCATTTTTGTAAATAAAGAAATCTCAAAGTGACTGTGTTTAAGACAGAAATAATAATCAGAATAAACAATCTTCCCCTCTTCAGCTGTGGTCTTGCAGGAACTTCCAACTTCTTGGTTTGATTTCAGTCAAGCCATTACCTTTCTGCAGCAGGCTCTGTCTTCTCTACTCTGTGGGAAGGCTCTTTCCGTAATCCCTGAGGGCTGCCTGATCTGTTCACTGTGTGTCACGGCAGTCTCTCTGGTTCCAAATAAGCTGCGAGCTCCAGTTCCTCACCGTAACTCTTGCCCTCTGCTTCCTTCAGCTGTTCACTGCAGTCTCTGGAAGAGTGGCCAGCCTGGCTCAGTCACCGTCACCGCAAGGGAATGAGACGCTATCTTAGACCAGCATAACTGTCCCCATTTGTACCTTGCAGTCTGGTGTCCAGTGGGCCAAAGATACAGCTGCATTCATTCCCCTCTGAGGAAGTTTGTTCTAGAAATGACATAGTATAATGCCCTCTTTCTCCACTCAGCCTGTCAAAAATGCCTTTCTTGAAATTGAAGGCCGGGGTTAAACTCTAACCCAATTTGTAGCAGTCCTTAAAGGGAAGGGAGAAAGGCTCATGTGCAAGAAATAATACAAAAACATGATACCTATTTACAGTCTCCATGCATCACTGAGAATAAACCTAGCAGCTGTGTTTGACAAGCTGTTAAATGTTTTGTTCAATAGCTCCTTTTGTGTGATAGGTTGTTTTACCTGCTGCTTTAGACTTTCTGAAAAACATACAAAGGAGAATGGAAAAGGAAATAAAAAATATCTTAAAGTATTGCCCAACATTGTTTCCCCAGTTGGAACTAGCCAAGAGAAGTCAATTTTAAACTTTTTGTCTTTCTCCCAAATGTTTTGTTGTTTTTCATTTTCCAGCAGACAGTAGCTGCTTCCCCTCCCCCCCCATTTTTAACAGTTTAGTTACTTATAGCCCAGACCAGCATTTTTTTTAATGTAATTCAGGAAATCACATCCTTTTTATCTCAATCAAAAAGACAATTATTTCCCTACTGTGATTTTTGATGGTGCCAAATACAGAGACAGAATTAAAAAAAAAAAAAAACAAGTGATTATTGTGAAATTACTTTTTTGATATCAAATGCTGAAAATGGGGGAGGGGAGAGAAATGAATGGCATATAAGAGACTTAAAATATACAAGTATGTGTCAGCTTGATTCCCCATATGAGAAAGCCAATGCAACATTAGGCAATTTGTTATCTTCAGCAGATTATCACCATTGCAGTCAGCAATATATATGAAAGAACAATTTCCTCGAAGAAATCATTTCTTTTTGTGAATAAACTGGCAAATAATGGGTGTTTCCACAGCAAAGAAGCAGCAAAGCTGAAAGTAGAGGAAGAACCAGAGCAGTACTTTCAGGCTACACCTATATTTATCTGCTCGGTTATGCAAGGTGTGATGAGGGACACTGGCCCCTGATTATTGGTAATAGACATCTCTTGAAGACAATTCCAGCTGGTGACCCATGATCAGATTTCTTCCAATGGAAACCAAGAGTTATAGGGTGGAGGTGAGCAAAGGCTTTGTTTGAGTCTCATATGTAGATGAGACGTGGATGGTGTGTGAACCCGAGCCCTGGAATTTAGAAGTTCACTAGGGTATATCTAGATGTAATTGTTTCTTGAAAAAACATCTGATCCACTAGATTTAATTGTTTTTATTTTGTAATAATAGAGTCTTTTTAACACATAATCTCGTTGTAAGATTGTTGTGTTTGCATAAAGAGACTCAATCAAAATTATGTGTATGATAAAAAATTTAAGTAGTATCTTATTATGCAAGAGGAGTGCAATATTAATCACAGACATTGTCATCCAGGTCGTGTCATAAGGAGGTGTCTTAGCCATAACTTGTAACTAAAATTCCCTAGATAGTAACAGTATTCTGCTGACATTTAACCATTAATTGTCATTCAGTTAATGTCACTAATTTAGGCTGTTCATGTTTAGTGATATAAGAAAAGGTATATTGCACAATAAGAAGTTACTGGTAGCCCAGACTTGTCCTTCGCTTTCAATTCATGCCAGTCAATTACATGTATAAACATAACTGTGTACTTGTAGAGTACAGGCAGAAATTTACTCCATAAAATTAAGGACTGAGCTTCAGGCTTTGTTGGAAATACACATTATTAATCCTTATAGTCCTCCCTCTTAACTAAGTCAGTTTCTGTAGTCCCTTAATCATTTTTGATCAATTTTTCTGAACTTCTCAAGGAATGAGATGCCCAGAACTAAATGCAATATTGCAGACACAGTATCATCTGTCTTTCTTATTAGTTTTCCTCTGGAGGTATTATCCTACCTTCTTCAAGATTTAATCTCATTCTGTTGCTTCTACCCATATTTATGATGTGTCTAAGCTCCTTCACATTTTTCTCAATGAGCTTTGAAGCATCTCTCAATTTAACACTAGCTGATTTTTTTTCCAGTTCTGCCTGATTAACAAGTTAACAAAGACTAAATCTAATAATGGTACTGTTGTAGAACCTCAATGGACACGCTTTCATGCCTATTTAATCCAGTGCAATTTATCCTTTGTACATTTTAGACGACTTCAATCCATATGTTTATAACTCAGGGGAAAATTAATTTCATAAGTCTGATTCTGTGAGGCATAATATCAAATGCTTCCAAATCTTTGTTTGTTTCTCAACTGGCTTGAGGAAGAATGTGATCTTTAACAAGTATACAAAAAAATAATCACCAAGTTCATGTATCTTAGCTCCTTACTGTGACATATGGTCAGCAAATTGTTCCAAGTTGCTGGCATTTACTAGAGTTTATAAATTGATAGTTCATGGCTTTTGTTGTTTTTTATTTTTTTTCTCTTTCTCTTTAGAAGCATATTCTTATGTATAGGTCTATATGAATAAATAGATATTTAGAGAGACATATATTCAGACTGGTCATCTTCAGATTTATTCTGTTTTATTTCAGCAAAAAATTTGATATTTGCCATGAAGTACTTGAACAGCTGTGACAAATGATAGTTAGTGGATAATAATAGATAATTAGTAGATAATTATAAATGATAATCAGACAAATTAGATAATTAGTATTAGATAATAAAGGACTTTTATTAAGATCTTTGTTTTAGTAAAGGATACTTTGCTGAAGTTCAACATTTGCTCAATATTTCCATGTCATCATCAGTATAATTAAAGTAATAAAGAAGAGTGAAGGTGGGAAGCTATATGAGCAGCAACATTCAGATTTCTGTTTACATTTTTGTAAGAACAGTATCCTTCTGGGAAAATAATTTTCACTTTATAGGTGGTATGCTGTATTGCTCATATTTACTTCCCAAGAAAAATGTATCAGTAACTATAAAGAAACTTTTAAAACCTGTGTTTCATTTTCCATAGAATGTTTTATTAAAAACAAAAGAAAAAAAACCCTTAAGATGCATCCCTTAAGTAAATTAAATTAACATAACTTAAGGGTTGAAGCAGAGCATCTCTTGACAATGTAGCTCAGGATACAACCCTCCCTAAAAATATAATTATTATTAGAGAAATTACTCCATTAGAGGAAAGGACTCTTTTTTTTACATGTTTTAAGAGCTGAAAGATCTAAAAGATATAACCTCAGTCAAGCCAAAGTTTGTGTAAACCATCATCTACTGTGTTAGTAATGAAAAATCAAAAAAAGAAAAGTTTTGTTAATGGACTCCTGGAGAAAGCACTACACTGCAAGACCAGAGATGGTGGATTTAGTTTCACCATTGGCCTCCTGGATGAATTTGATCGTTCAACATACTTTTTGTGTTTCACTTTTCCCACATGTACAATGGAGATAATACTACTAGTTTGCATTGTAACATAAAAAGTTATTGATGTTGTACAAAAACTCCCTAGATATTAATGACAGATATATTATCTCCATTCTGATATTTTAAAGCATTAAGAAGATATTCTTTTTAGCAAATTTAACTCTGAACCTACTATTGTAATTGCAAATCTCCTGTACCTTACTGAAGCTGTTTATACTGGGCCAAAGCCAACTTGAAACCATGATGAAGTCTATTTCTAATCTGTTTTAAATATGCATGTAAATATTTTGCATAGTATCTGCTCACAGTTGGTCCCTTTACTTACTGTACCTTCTGTTAATTTTGAAAATCTGTTTAAATCAATGATAATGTGTGACTTTTTTTGTATATTTCGTAACACACTATCATCTATAGGAAGATGTATATCATCGATTTTGAGATTAAATCTTTCTTAACAAAACATATTCATTAGATATGCTGAAAAGAAACTGCAGTCCCAAAAACTAGCTTTGAGAGTATCTTCTCTTCTGGTGAGATTATTTTGGCAGAAGGAGATCCAAATCTGGCTAAGGGCTCTTCAGTTGCCTTTGACTCTGCTTGTTGTTAATATGTCAAGTCCGTACTAATAGTGTATTATATATTTTAAAATATGAGACAATTTAATACCTCTGCTCATCCATCATTCTGGCCTTGGATGTGTGTAGTCACCTTTCCAAGAAGCTTTCTCATTAAATTTCCTCACTACAAATTGCTTGGTCTCCTTGGGATTGCAGATTCGTTGTATAATGTCAGAAATTATTAGGGACATACAGTGTATGCAGGTGAGAGGATATTTGGGGTAACATTGCAAAGAACAAAAAGATATATTGGAGGGGAACCTGAAAACTGAGTATAGATTCATTTAGTGGCTATGCTGGAGGATCCTCAAAGTGTGCCTCCTTCTCTTGTGCTCTCTTACGTAGTTTCAGGAAAAAAACTGTTACACTCAAAATCTTGTGTTCTAAAAGAAATGTAGCATACATATATATGTACATGTGTGTGTGTGTGTGAGTGTGTGTGTGTGTATTTAATCATTCATATATGGAGCCAAGAATTGCTAGCCCAATTGCAGTCTTAAGAGTCTAATCAAAATGTAACGGTTATCATAACTCCAATTACAATAATATTTACAATACAGTTGTAAACAGAAAAGCCTCATTAATATTGATGCCCTTAAAAATTGTTACATGAGAAACCAACCACCACCCTCTCTTCCGCGGTGCTTGGTGGTGCTGCTGGTGCCCTGTGGGCCAGCAGCAGGTGCTGGTGAAGCCGGGCGGAGCGGGGAGCCTGCGGTGGGAGCTGCTTTTCTCCTGGCCCAGGCCTGCTCGAGGCTCTCAGGGCTGTTTCTCACCCCCAGCGCTGCCGCTGGGGCCGGAGGACAGAAGTCTCCTCTGCACCGTGGCAGATTGAGGAACTCTTTGCTTGTAGACTCTGACCCAACTCTTCCCAAAGACAGGTGTCCAAACCAGTAGCTGACCAGTGTTACAGCATTTTCCAGTGAAAACCAAAACTGTCTGTACTGGTAAATAAAGGAGAGCCAAGAACCAGTTCCTAGACTTGAGGTCTAATTATACTGCCCGGTCTGTATCCACACTGCGTGGGACTAGTCTCTTCTCTAGCAGACTTTACTTTGACAAGTGCTAGCTGCAGCAATGAAACAGAGCTGGAGAATGAGCTAACAGTTAATAGTGTGGACATGCCAGGATCCAGCGCTAAAAGCTGCTCCCTGGCCCTATTTTACATGATAGTGTGAATGTAACCTTATCAACTAGCAACATGGTCCTCACAACAAAATTCTCAGTTCATATACAGTCCGACCCTATGTAAATTATTTTGACACCTGAAGTAATCCTTTATATTAATTTGCAATAGTAATAGTGATATTCATGACAATGCAGCAGATGAATCACTGTCTACCTTCACCTCCTTCCATTCAGCAGTGACTGGGGGCTCGGAGCTCTTTCCTTCCTTTTTGATCCTATCTATCAGAATTTGGATAAATATCTTCAGAAATGAAAACTGTGAATTTCCTCTGACCAATAGATAAGCTCCTTACTTTCTATTATTTCAGATATTTTCTATTGACTTAACGGGTGCGGTAGAGCACAGGACAGCAAAGCGCACTTTCATTCTTTTTGTGATTCTGCTGGTAATCAGTACTTTCTTAATTAAATTGATGCTTCTGTGCATTCTAACATAAAGCACTCCAATTTTCCAGATTGAATAAAATGTCATCTTGCTAAGTATTTAGCAGCAATGTAGTCAGCCTTTCAAAAATTAGAAAAGTATAGAGTGGACCTAGACATTTCATCAGATTGCCCTCAGTGCCAAAAAAGAAGAAAATTAAACCACAAATACTTCTTTTTATACCATTCTACATTAAACATTTAAGTATTTGTTCATTGAGAAAAGATAGATCATGGCAATTCCCTGCCCTGAACATCAGCTGTCACCTTTTAACTTTAAATGAGTGCAGATGTCACCGGGTCAGAGGATGATTAGGTCTATATGCCACAGCAAAATTAGAGATACTCCAATTAGACCAAACAAACATCTCCAAGAGGTTAATTTAGGCTATCCAGAGCTCCATGTAGGCCATTTGCATCAGACGTTTTGTGAGCTAACAAGTAATTCCATACTACAGTGTTATTTCACACACACTTTTCAATGACCTAAAAAACAAAGCTATTGAAAATAAAGTCACATGCATTGAAAAGACAAGATACATTTAGTACATGTCAATTTTAAGCATATTCAAAGCTCTTATTCTGTATTCAGAAAGACATATGTCTCTGTTATACTTCTCAGAGATAAACCTAAATTCAGCATAAGATTTGCATTAGTTCAATAATCTAGCATTAAAAGGAGAGAAGAGCTTCTGATCCTACATAATTAAATTACCCTGAAAAGTTCTGAAATCTAATTAATTTTGGCATCTCACATACAAAACTCATTTGACTTAGTTATCCAGTCTGATCATGGTATTATTAAATATACAATAATCAATGTTAGCAGACTGGCTTGATTACAGAGTCCGAATCATTCAGGAGAATGCTTCATAGGGCGATTCATGTCACTCAGTTAACCCAGTTAATAAATAGATGCCCACATCTAACTATTCACCTCATACTCTCTTCATAGTCATTGGTGAATAATTTATAGGTAATAAAGACACTTTTCGGGTACACATCATCAGAAACATTTTAGACATCTACCTTCCAATGAGATGAATTCTACCCAGGAAGTGAATGTTCTCTTTCAATGGATATAAAAGGAGTCTAAGTTACTATTTCAGAGGTTGGGATTCAGTTGCCCATGTCTAGTGCCATCAGAGTACTCTGTGATGTTTGAGACATATTCACGTCTGGCAGATATAACAGAGTGCCTATGGCTGGCCTATGACTTTTTGGAGTGGTAGTTGGAGGCCAAGAGAGAGACCTAGGGCATGTCAAACAACACATGCTGAAGCAATTGAACTGAGCTCTGGATGTCGACAGTGTGAAAGCAGGACCCTACTACTAAACCCTACTAGACACCAATGTCTGGCATTCCAGATGGGTGAGAGTCTGATGCACATCCTTTTTTTTATCTGCTCATCCCCCAAAGATATTTCAGACACCATTAAGTATCTCAAGTGACACCAGACAGCTATATTTAGGCAGGCTGAATCAAGCCCTTGAGATAGGATTCAACCTGCCTTACTTGAGATACCTGCAATCTAGGTGCCTACAGGTGTGAAAAACATTTATATGTCCTTTGTAGAGAGAACTGTTCAGCTGAGCAAATGTAGATGTCTTCCTGCAGTGAACCGATTACCTCCCTCTACTGCACTGCCTGTGTTAAGCAGAACTCCAAGGACTATTGTGTAAAGACCATAATAAACCATGTTACTGTTGTTATTAGCAAGCCACAAGCTTTGTACTAACTTAATTCAGGCCTCAGGACTCAATCAGGAATTGTACTCAGCAGTTGTGGGTCCATTTTAGCTGAAATTGCAAAAATTGATTAGGGTTAGGAAAGGATCAGGAAGACCAAAAGCTGACTCTGCAGTGACCTATTTCCTAAACCTACTGGCTTAAACCAGTTGCCTAAAGCTTAATGTTGACTCTGCAATAATATGGTTTAACCATATATGGCAAAAAACTAACAAAACTAAGTACTTGTGTGACTAACTTGTTGACCAGAAAGAAGAAGGAGACTCTGAACAGACTGCTTCAGAACAAACAAAAACAGCCCTGGGCAAATGCAAGTCCAGGAAGGAAGAACCCCCTGGCATCCGTGTCTTGCTCCTTATAGCAGGGCATGCTGATAGCTTGCTGCCACCACCCCCTTCTCCACCTTCCTGGAGAAGCCTAGCACCATCAGGGAGACGCTGAAAGAATGAACCTAACACTAGGGGAAAAGGTGTTAATCACTCTTTAGTTAATTACCCAGGGAAAAGCGTAATTAATTCTATTAGTAATGATCCTTTTTAATTTGATAATTTCAGGTATAATTGTTAGTGTCATTGTAAATGGACTAATAATAACTGCTGCATTAAGATTTCATTGAGACTAACAAGTTGTTGGCTCTATTTGTAAGTTGTTTTTCTTTGGCACACATACTACATGAGGGCTATACAAGGTGAGCAAGCTTAGTTTGCATTTGGGTACTTATATAGTAGATGTCTAAGTCAGGATGAGCAGAATCCCTTCCTCTAGAGTTAAATGAGATTAATTATACTCCTAATCAGAAGACAACGCTTAAGCAAGGGCCAATATCTGCCTTCGGTTCCAGAAACACAAAAAGCATAGGGATCACTCGTGCCAAGATTATACAAGGGGAAGCAGGTGGTTTCTATCATATTTCAGAGGGATAGGGTTTCTTCACAACAGCAGAGATACGCAATAGATTTATAAATAAAAAGTGGAAAAAAACTACATAGGTGTCCTGCAGTTACTGCATGAAGTTGAATAGGAAGGCTGAAGGGGCATAACATTGCTCTGCAGATAAAATTCTCAAAGCTAATACAGAGCAAAAAATTGAACAATACTTAGCATAAATACATAATTTAGAGGTAAGAAATATTTAATAATTATTTTGTATATGAAGGAGTAACGTGCTGTGGGTAAGAAATTATGTAAGGAAAAGTTTTAGATTGTTGACAGAATTGTTGACAGAACTTACAAGTAGCAGTAAAAATTAATGTAATTTATGTCAGTTGCACTTATATATCAGAAAGAGCAACAGTGCAGGAATTCATTCAGACATCAAAAAACAGAGGACAGAATTTAGCTTGTAATGCATTAATTCCCAAATACCATTACCTGCCAATTTATTAATTAACTCCCACAGACATCTCCACAAGCTTTCCTTTCTTTCTTTCTTTCTTTTTATTTTTTTCATTTTGTATTCACATATTATCCCCACTGACATGGATCAAACTCATCTAGGAAGAAAAAAATCTCCAAAACAAAATAGTGTAATGAGGCCTCAGTTGTGTTTTGTGAAATATTTTTCTATTCGCAGCCTAATTAATGTGTACACTAAATGCTGGCTTCTCAGAAATCTTATTATATCATTAAAAAAGAGCTGTATTTAAAATATACTAATTCAGTAATGATACTGCATGAAATTAATCTAATAATAATAGGGTGTTATTGTTGTATATTGTTACACATTTTATAGCAGCAGTTTCACAGGTGCATTTCCAAACTTGACTCTTTCGCAGTCTTTAAAAGGCTTAAGGATGTCCATATTTTTAATGCAAAAGTAAGTTAATGGGAGTGTTAGACTGTCTAGAATGTAGCTTCAAGCCAACAGCCATTCCCTTACATATATTAAGAGCAAGGAAGCAGATACTCACTTCAGTGAAGATTAAATTCAGTGAGGCTATGATTGCCCTAAAATGTGTGATATTCAAAGCTTTTAATGAACATGGGCTAACAATCTTACCACAAGGCTTGAATCCTATGAGCTGGAACTTACAAGTCAGTAACTGTGAGGAACACAAACCTACCGAGGGTGGAAAGCTTCTGTTTCTAGAATTGCCCTGCAGGGCTGGCAAGATCTCTCAAAGTTATGGCATTAGTTGTTCCTTATCATTCTGCACGTGTTCTATAACTATTTAAAAATGTATGCTCCTGCACCCACAGAGGCACTGCCAGTTTAAGATCACATGCTCTGCAGCACTAGGTACATCAGAGTTATGAACAGAGGGATTAATTCTGCCTTTGATGGTGTGTGAACCCCTGAAGTGATAGCTTTTGATAGCAAACCCTAACGAAGTGAGTTTGCCTGCTGAGAAACAAGGGCAGAGTTTAGCTGAATGTCAGAGCTCTAATTCTGAAGATGTGTGTTTTCATGGGCATAAATTAAACTACTGATGATATGTAAACACAATTTGCAGTGTTCACTGTCTGCTTTATTTTTAAAAGAAAATTGTCACTCAGAGCACAAGTATTCTCTTCTCTAGTGTAATGTATTATGTTTTTTGTCTGAAATTGTACTTGATCCAGACCAAACTTCTTTTAATTTTAATGGTAGCTTAAAATCTACCCAGTATAAACTGAATTTCCATAACATCATTACAGTTCTAAGAGAGACTAAAAAGAAACTTTGAGCAAGCTAAAATGAGTATGCATATGTGAGAGAAAAGTGAATGGTGTATTCTTCATTATAGAGTCCTTGGGGAGTCCTCGATCTGTCAAATTACTGACATGATACTCTGTTACTGCTTCACTGGAGCCATGATGCCCTGTCATATCAATATGTACAAGGCAGATGAATTTCATAAATGCATCTATGCATAGATGGAAACAGAGCACTGAGAACAGAAATGTTCAGAATTTGCCAGTGAGTTGGTTTCCCATCAGCAAATATTAATCTGATGTAATTTCCACCCTCATAAGAATAGGTGCCAGGGATGAGGGGCTGGAAGATTTCTGAATTTCCTTTCCCAAAATGATTAAGCAGCAGCTTAGCAGGACCTCCTAGGTTATGTCCAGTTGTGATCTAGTCTGTCTCCTAGTTTAAGAATGGTAGATCTAGTTAATCTAGCCTTAGATTCCCTGCACATTATGGGGTGAAGGGAGAGCAGTTCATTCTAGAAAGCTCCAAAATGTCACTTCACTTTTCTCCAAACAACATTTAGGAAATCCTGCTTAATCTAATACACACAAAAAAAAATAAAAATCAAAATGTTGGTTTATTTTGATCTGGAACTGTATGTGCAAATGTGCATGTGTATATTTATGCACATGCACAAAGATGATCACAGACGTGTCTCTGTATTTCAGAATTTCTCATACAAGAGGCTTCCAGTCAGTTGTCACTTAGAATTGTTAATTAGAATTTGAGGAAATTAGGTACTGTGAAATCATGTGAAAGCAATACATGCCACCAAAGGCTATGTCTACATAGTAACAAGTAATATCATCCAACAGGAGCGCATCCAAAAAGCAAAACAGCTAGTGCTGAGGATTTGATGTCCACATCATGCTTATTGCAGGGCTTTTATTCTGAAATAGCGCTAATGTGGTCACATAGTTGGAATGCCCTCTAATGCCTGAAAAGTATATAATGCATCCCTGAAACTTATCTTGCAGTTTAGGTTCACACAAATACAACCCAGTTACCGCACTTCAGTACCATTGAGCAATGGAACTGAGAGTAAGTGGAGATGACCAGGGATTCACTGCAAAAGCATATCCTGTTTTGAACTTGAAAAGAAAAGAAAAGAAAAGAAAAGAAAAGAAAAGAAAAGAAAAGAAAAGAAAAGAAAAAAGAACGGAAAAGAAAAGAAAAGAAAAGAAAAGGAGAAAAGAACGGAAAAGAAAAGAAAAGAAAAAAGAAAAGGAAAGAAAAGAGAAGACTAATGTAACACATTACTGAACACACAGGCACTTTGGGAGAGACTGTAGTCAGCTTCAACTAAGCTAGAAGTTCAAAGGAAGAGACAATACTCTGACATCTTTGTCCTAACTTCTTGAGGCTAGAGCTTCTGTCAGCATTAATCGTTTTAAAGTTAGTTGAAAGCAAATCTCCGTGAGACCCAGGCACTGTCTCACAATCATTAAAAAAGTTATCCATATTATTATACTCCCAGAGTAGCAGATATATCAAAATAATTTTTTAGGAAGGGATTATTGAGGACTAATTGCGGCTTGGTGAGGGATTGACTTTTACCTGAAAATTTCTAGAATATGAAAATTGAGGATTAGGAAGCAAGCTGTCACAGAAGCCAAAAATCACTGTTGGAAAGGAGCTTATATTGTAGGTGAACAAAAGAACAAAATGTGATACAAAAAGATCACTAAAGCTTAGTACTGATTTAAACATAACATTTGCTAAGCTGGTAAGCTAAATAAATAAATAAATAAGAAATGCTAAAATGGTGAAAGTCTGTGAAATTGCCCCTGAGATGCAGGAATACGTTACTATCCAGGAAGCTGGATCAACTTAAACAGAAAATTAAGAATCAGAAGTGCCAATGAAGAGGAAAACAAAAAAAAAAACACCAACAAAAACCCCAGCTACATAACAAAACAGGTGACTTTCTAATTCAAATACAGAAGGATAAAATTGAGAGCTTGACTTTCAGCTTCACAAAGTATTCAGGCAGCACTATGATAAAGGTTGAACGCCTTTGAGGTTGAAAGCTTTCCTTTCTTAGCTTCAGTCTAAATATTTGCACATGACAAATGGCCTATGTGTAATTTATAATCCATACAGAACAAAATAAATCTTTAAGGCAAATAGGTATATCTTAAAAATTGTTGTGTTATGATGTAAATCGCAGTCCACAAATGCCTATTGCTTTCCAGTGACTGTAAGGAAAACCATGGGCATCTTGTTGTGGTGTAGCTGCACAGTGTGGCTGTAGACCACTCTTATGATTCCTTTAGCTAAGTGGAAGCAAAGGGTTAATCCCACCTGAGTTCTCTAAAGATACGTAGTCAAAAGACAGAGAAAGGCACACCTGAAACACAAATGGTAAGTGGAAGTAAATCAAACTTTCCAGTGCCCCTTTCATTTTGTTTACAAAAGGAAACAGAGCCTCTCCAGAATATCTTAGTTATAATCTTCCTACTTTTAGGAGAATGTCACTTAAGCAGTATCTGCAGACTGTGGTCTGTCTGTACATCTATCCCAATCTGTTTGTTTTTCTATCCCAATATTACCCCAATATCCCCAATTTTGCCCCTATTGGCTGATTTCAACAAAATTAGAAAGAGTGATGTCAAAAAATAATTTCTATAAATTTCATAAAAATTTGCATTCAGACTAAGACTGGATTTGATATGAAGGTTCTCCCTTAATAATTTTTATCTTATCAGCTGATTTCTAATCAGATATGGCAGCTTGCATGTCATTTCCAAAGAGAGTTGATTGGAACAAATTACATATATATACAAAGATGAAAAAAATATTTCTTTGAATGATTGACTTATTCAATCAAGAAATTTCTAGAAATGTATTTTTTAATTTTGGTTCTCACAGAATTAACTGTTTTCATATTTCTCACATCCATCATTCCTTTAAGGTAAAGCATTTCCAGGCTAA
This sequence comes from Dromaius novaehollandiae, assembly GCF_036370855.1. NCBI lineage: Eukaryota > Metazoa > Chordata > Aves > Casuariiformes > Dromaiidae > Dromaius > Dromaius novaehollandiae. Next base: position 169,521,958 of record NC_088098.1, on the reverse strand, counting down.
CGCTTCTCTATGAGACACATAAAAAAATGCCCAGCATTTACCACCGCTTGCTTCCTAGAAATCATGAGATGTGTTTTAGCTGTTTAGATGAAGTCTTCTAAATTTTTAATCTGAGACAAACACTTTGGCCAGAAGGAAGAAGAAGATAAAAGGCTAAACGAGTGAAGCTAGCAAAGTTATACTCCACTGAAAAGGCTATCTCATACCTGAAAGCACAAGGAAATGGTATGTTCATATAGAATTAAATGCATGTTAGATGAACATATTTACATTTCAGCTGTAAGCAGCAACAGAAAATATCAGCTAATGGCTTGAGACACTATTAAAAATAAAAACACTAGACTGATAATTCACTTCAGAAAAAGCAACAATAGTATTTTGTGTGCTTATGAATTGAAACCTTGGCTATAATTTACTTCACCTGACTTAGCCTTAATACAGATATTGAACTATACCATTTATAATCCATACAGAAAAATAAAACCTCTAAGGCAAAAATCATTAGGTATATCTTAAAATCTGTTTTGTGAAGATATGAATTGCAGTCCACAAATGCTTCTTTCTCTCCAGCAACTGCAAGGGAAAACATGAGCAGCTTGGTGTGGTGTAGCTGCACAGCTTATGTGATTGTGTAGTTAGATGTATCCCACTGTATAGTCCAGAAGTTTGCATTGAGCCCAAAGGCTAAGGAATTGCAAAACCTGAATTGAGATTCGATGATGTCTAGTTTTTCTTCAAATTAGTCCACATGTATTCCCTTGCCTTTTTCAGACCATGCCACTTAGCTGGATATTCTGGGCCCATACCATCACTGTGGAAGGACTGCAATTGTTAAAAAGGCTTCAGCGTCCTTGCCTCAACATCACTGCCTCTGGACCAGTCTGAACTGAGAGGCTGCAAGCTCACTCCTTTGCAAACATACTCACATATGCTGCTTTCACAATGTAGCCATTGTGGTACTGGACATTAATTCTGTTTGGTGCAATCTGTAAATGACACATGAGTCATGAAAGTACTTCACTGAGACACAATTCATGAGGGACACTGTGAAGAGGTGACAGGTGGACTTTTGTCAAGCTAAGAAAGAAGATTGACCCTAGATCAGAAGCATACTTCAGAGAGTGGGCTACATGAAATAGCCATGCATATCCCTATCCAGGACCATGAGCATCAGATAGAAAACATGAACATGTGGTGGGCTCCCAGCGCATCACAATGCTCTGTTTCTTGATATTGCTTGCGCCTTACATGTGTATCGTTCATCTGTACTCTCCCTGAACACCCAGCGAAGACATAGCTTTCAACAGGGCAGCACTGCAGTCACTGCGTGATGGGGCTCTGTGGTCTTTCGGCTGATGTATGGTGGCACTGTGACTGCTCTGAGTTATCCACTGTTAGCCTACACATGTGAAACTCGTTTGAAGAAGGAAGTTTACTTACCTGCAAATGACATGCTATATGAATTCATATTGACGTGTACACTTGTATTACACCAGACCTTTCCTGTTTTCTCAGTGTCTTTCAGGTTTGGCTTTGCTGTAAGAGGGACTGAAATTGTGATGGATCTGTTCCTTAAGCTGAATGTGTCAGGACTGAACAGGATAGGAGGCTAGGGTCCATCCCTTATAAATAATGGAAAGGAAATTCTTCTTATCTTACATAGCAAAGTACCAGTATAGTCTCTGCTAGGTTGGGCATGTTGACAACATATCTCAAAAAAACATGCTGCTTGTAAGCAGTCTTTCTTTTCAGGTTTCAAAGATTCCAATGTCATTTTTCTGGACCAATATCTAGTTCCAGTGCTCAGGCTAAATTTAAAATTGTTATTTTAACAATAAGTCAAAAATATACATTTAAAAATTGATTTAAGTCATTCAGACCACCAGTATAAGGACTGTGTAGAAGTCTGTGAAATTTCTGCAACTGAAGGTATGTACAGATATATAGTATTTAGTGATTTAGAGATTGCTGTTATGGGAGTGTTTAGAAGACTGATAAATCAGCCTAGTTTTAAACTTCAAAACAAAACAGATCAACATTCATTAACACACTTGATGCTAATGGATAATTCTTGCACATTATCAGTCATTATCACTACATAGTCAAAGCAGTCACTCCTTAATAATCATAACCTGCATTAGCGGTGAGCATACCGTACCACAGAGCTGATGCTGCATTATTTGTACTGACAGCTACAGTTTTTAATGATGTTAGTCACCAATATCAAGACAGTTAGGCTCAAGAGCCCTTCAAGAAAGGAACCCCAAAGAAAAGTGAATATTTCTTTTTCCCCGTCCCCATTCTGGGTGTTGTCCTTTCAAAGTTTCTAGACATGTTCCATCCCTTGGCCACTGGCTACCCCTGAGCTACATGCTGCACAATGCTTGGGAGCAAGGTGGGAGTTACTTTCCCAGGCCCTGCAGGTGCCTTATCCTGTTCCTCAGCGCTTTGTTTTTTTTTTTTTTAATTAGCTGCAAACTATAATCTTAAGGTACCCATACCCCATTTTTGATATCAGACAGACAGTACTGTGTTTTCCCAGCTCCTGAGGTTGTGCTTCTTCAATGAACATCACTTTGTCATCACTAGTTTTTTATGGTCCTATATATCATTCATATATTTCGATGCATCTGTCTAGGTATTATATCTGCCTTTGAACCCTTGCAATATCTGAATACATTTCAAATTTTTGGTGGCAGAAAGTATTCCTATCTGTATTTTTAAAATGAGGGCACACAAGATAGAAACTGAAAACCCAATCTAACAATATACTACAGCCCATGCATAATTTTATATTTTATACGGTTTATGCGGAGCAGATGAATGACTTTTGAGTTAAAGCCTAAGATGCAAGTCAAGCAAGAAGTCTTTGAAAGAGCCAGGAACTGCATCCAAACTTTCTGAGTTATCAGATGTATTTTTTCAGATTATTCCATCTGATATAGTCCATATTCTGTAAAAAAGATTAAAATTTGTAATATCATATATATTAACATTGTCTTATATCTTGGTCATCAGAAATCTCATCAGTTACCTGACACCATCCTCCTATAATAGAGATACTATCTCTTAGCTTGCAGCTCAGGGCAAGCTTTTTACTTTTGCTTTTTACTTTTCATTTTTTTTTAATAAATATGGTACAATCCCAATATTTGGTATTTCAGATTTCTGAAAAGCAAAGGGAACTTTCTTTTCAATTAAAAGAAAAAAATCCTTTCCCTTAATCTCTATAATCCTTTACCAGAATCTTGCAGGTCTTGCAGATGGAGTAGAGGACGGCTTTTCATCTCCCTCTGTGTGGACCTCCAAACCATAATCTTAAGGTACCCATACCACATTTTTAATATCAGACAGTCTGTGTGATTTTTAAACTGCAAGTTTTCAGCTCAATCCCTCAGTGGAAAAATGCACTAATTGTTTGTTTACGTGTTTGTTTTAGCTATATCTCCCAGAAGTTCTCTTTTGTCTGACCTCTTCCAGTGTTCCTTTGCTTCAGTCTTAATATATCACTCATCCAGGGTATTTTATGAACAGGTACCAAGATTATCATCTGCTCATGCTTTCCCTTATCTTCTCTTGCTTCAGTAAGGGTTCTGTCATCTGGTTTCTTCTTCTGTAAATTAACTTGCAGAAAGGAAAAAATTTGTTATCCTTCCTCCTATCTCTTGTTTAAATCTTTCATTTCCCCAGATAACAGCCACACGTAAAGCTGTATCAGAATTTGGGAACCTCTAGGTCTATAGATACTCCAACCTTTCTTGCAATCTGAAAGTAATAGTAGACAATTAAGAATCTCCTCTGAGATTTTCAGAGGGTTAAAATAAAATTAAAATTTTGAAAAACATACAATTTGCTTAGAAAATAAAGACAGAAAAGAATTATGAAATTAAGTGAGTATGAAAGTAGGGTCCATAGTATAATTAGTAATATTGAGAAACATTTTGCAGCAAAATATTTATAGCAGGATTTACTGTTTTGGTAAAAATCAAATGAATTGTTATGTTAACTGCTTCGGAGAAAACCTATGAAAGATAGCTGGCACTGCCATACTATTAGTTGGAATACAAACCTAGTATACACACAAGAATAACATACTTGGTTGATTTGACAGAAAATTTTATACCTATAAAAGCACTAAAATAGCACAGTAGACAAACAACATTAAACTGTTCATTTTATTATTTATGAATATTAATACCCTGGCTATATCTAGAGCAATCAGCTGTTTTAGAATACACATTGAGCTAAACACTTTACAGAAAGACTGTCATTGAAAATGTTTACACGTTGGCCTGTGAATTAGTTATATGCTTGATATAATAACTAATTTTAATTTTACAACTATGCATTGTCTTATTAGGCTAATTCTATAGGCAGGGATGTTGAGGCAGAGTCAAATGGCAATGCAGGCTTTTAAAATTTGAGTTTTTCTACTTTCTAGCTCATGTTCAAGGTACTACTATTTCAGGAGATGGGGAGTATCTATTTTAGATCCTGATAGTAGGAAATGGTAATACATAGGTTTTATCTTTCGGTATTACCTCTGTTTCATTCTACTTTAAACTTCAATTGCTTGACAGTGAACCTGTCATCCTTTATATGGTGTATTGGATATGATGCCCTCTGGAACTTGTCAAAGATCCTAAATCAGGCAGGCTGATTATAATAAAGTCTCTGCTGGCCCAGGGAGGAGGAGCTGGGGATCTGGCATCTAACTCAGGTCTGTTGAACAAAGTAATACCGAACACTAACGAGCAGGTCAATTCTTTCAGCTTTCACATGTGAGCTTTCAAATGAGTTTCCTGAAAAAAGGCATTTTGAGATCTGAAGAAAGACAAGAAGAAAAGTGAAAAGCAGATGGGAGTTATGATTATCTTGAACTGCAAACTACTAATGCCGATGCTTTCTCCATTATAGGAAGATAAAATCAAATTTCAAAGAAGCCTTCTGAAACAGCTGGTCACCATTCAACACAGGTTCTACCAGAAGAAGGGAAAAAGCTCATTTTGATGAAATAGCTTATAAAGGAAGCACGGATGCTTCAAGGAAAATGCTTAAAAAAAATCCATAATCATTAAAACAAACTTACAAATTGAAGTCCAACAGAAAAATGATAGGTGAAAATATGTCTTATTGTATCTTTGCTCATGACTAGAAACAAAAAAACTCATAAATTATATAGCTGGTTCAAAATGTTAATTCAGGAAGTGTTCAGATAAATATGACTTTTGAACTCTCTAAGGAACATTTTTATTAAACATGAATGCTGACTGCAATTCCCATATCTATGAGTTTTTTAAATATAAAATGACCTCTATATACTGCCATGTGGCTAAGAACTAAATGGAGAGTATATTTTTATCAAATACTTTTAATATAGAAAGCTTGGTGGATAAGAATTTTGATTAGACTAAAACCTTGGGGATGAGGAGCTTAATTTTCTGGAGGCCTCAGTTTTCCACTTTTCCTGAAAAACAAAACTCTAATACAATACACAGATTGCAGAAAACAGCTCTTTGAAAAACTCACTGAGCCCAGAAACACTCCTTCTGTTTCTACTGCTCTTCCATTACTTGACTTCAAAACAAATAAGAACTAAAAGACCGTTCTAAATGTAGGGAACAAAGAGATTTCAGATCCTTGGCTGTGGATTGCATATGTATCCAATTGTTTTTAATAGCAGTGAGCAAGTTATGTAACTAGGAATTATGGCAAGACATCTTTCAGAGTTAGCCTGTGAGATCATTTTCTTAGCTTTGTGTGGATACATATAGTATGATGGTATATCTTTATTCAAGTTTCCATTACTCTTACAAATTTTCTTTCAACAGATAAATTCTTTTATCACCTATAGTAATAATAATAAATACAGCAAAAGTACAGCAGTTGAACAGATTTTGACTTACTACAAATAGACACAACTTTGATTAGCCTCAGAAAGAGCAAAATCTGAAATCAGTTATTAACGTAACATGAATTTCAGTGGAAATTATTCGTGGCATTGGAGTTAAGCCAGAACTGAAAAGAGGGTTTGAACATAAATTTCAATGAAAATGGCTGATTTCTTTACAGATGTGCCAATAGATCTGAGAGTAGTATCTGGCTTTTTGAATGTGTTAGTGAAGTTAGTGGAGAAAGATGAAAGATTGAATCATTTCACCAACAATTGCTGAACTGTTTATTAAACACATTATCTTTTCATCTTTTTTGATTGCTGTAATTATCTGTTGAAAGTACAACCTCTTTTTTCTTAGAGTTTATACCAAGCATATTCAAATCTATGCCATCTTAAGCAAAAGTTCCTCTTACTTTAATGAATAATCCATTTTGTACTTTTCAGTAGGGAGACTGGCAGTAGGATAAGAGACAGCAATCTCAAATACTCATTATTTTAGTAAAGTGTTAAGCTGAAAACATCGACTTGTAATTTACTGGCTCCAGAAGCTGGTGTTCAGTTCAGACTGTTTTGTCTGTCTTTTTTTTTTTTTTTTCTTTTTTTAAGCACAATAGGAAGGTTCTTCACTTTGCTTTCAGATAGGAAACTGATTTCATAAAAACAAAAATGGAAACAACAGAAATTCCCCAAAGAACTAATAAATTTTGTTAATATTATCTCAGGGAAGCTCCATCCTTTATGGAGTAATACATCTGAACCTGCTTGAGAAAGTTACTGGACACTGCTACCATATATCACAGAACAGCTCATACCAATGCTTGTCACATGTGTTGGCCTCCAAAACAGGGTTTCTGAATGCAAGACAGCATGATGGACAGCCCACCAGCCATTCTAATGATCAAAGTACACAGGATTTGCTAAGGGAGAGTGCTATTTGGGAAGTACAAAATTTGTGCCAATGCACACAATTCCCTAGTCTATGAATGATTCCGGTATAAGCACAGCCACATTGCCTGGTATCTGCCACCATTTTTTGATAAATCTATAAAGGAGTGTATGACAATCAGACCAGAATATCAGTGCCCAAAGTAAAAGGTGTGAGAAACTAAGTCTGAGACAACCAAGGTTAAAGATTAAGTTGGATTCACTAAACTAAAGCTTTTTTTTTTTTTTTTTTTTTTTTTTTGGTGAGATGTTGAATTTCACAAAATTAGAGATTTTGGAATATCAGAATGTTTAGAAACAGAACAGAAAAGATGTATGTTTGCTAGGCCCATGTGCTAGGGGGATAGATCCTCTTGAATGTCTTTTTCTGCATCCATTCAGGAACGAGTTCACGTATATTTTATTTTTGGAGTCTCCACCAGTATGCAAGTTGAGGTGATAAATTATGAATCCAAGTCACTTTTTTGTCCTTGAAATTTGAAATATAATGGTCTATATAATGGTTCATATAATGGTCCTCTTGTATATCACCCATACCTCAGCTTTTGAAATAATTAATTTTTGCTTTAAAAGTATGTAGCTTCAAAAGTATGTTAGAAGCTTTTTGTTTAGAATTAATTTGTTTCATTCTACTTTCCTACAGAGATTTTTCACAACTACACTTGTTTAAATAATGTCTTGTGTGAGGTGTTGCATTCAAAATAAATAATATCAAACATCAGTTACAGTTGATATCTTTTCCTTGCAGAGCTGCAACTTATGTATAATAATACTTTTCCCACAAATAATAATTTCTAAAGCACACAAGTTGTTAAATCTGACAGATTTTAGAGTTTTAAATTTATATGTTTGCTTTCATTACATTAAATGTTTGTTTATTCTATGCAGATGAAACTGTGAAGTCACCGATAACCTAGGTACTCAGTGTACTTTGATTATATATCTCTAATTAGAATTACAAAGCTTATCAAAATCATTGCCTTGCACATATATATGGAAAGGAGAAAAGAAGAAGAAGAAAAAAGACATATTCTTTGGCTTTGCCTTGCAATTGAATACCATTAAATTGTACTGTTTTCTGAGGCTTGTGTAAATAATTTTGTTACATACCTAAAGGCTACGTTTGCTTTGAATGTGTCTGCTATTTCTAAACATTACCACTAATAATGGCTTTTATTACCCTCTTCATTGTTTGACTCTTACCCTTGGCTGCACCTAAGCTGAAATTGATATTATTTTGGAAAGGATCAGTGAAAATGGTCTTGTCACATTTACCCCTCCTTCAAACCTTTGCTTAGCTGGAGGTCCCTGGGATGGATTAAAGCAACTTCACATTTAAACCCGCCTGACCTCAGGCTCTACTACTCGTTGTTACAATTATAGCCTATTAGGGATAATGTTTTGCTTTCTGTTTTAGACCCATCAATTTGATTTGGGATAAGATCTAGCAATAGCACCCTAAGGCTGTGGGAAGGTTCATCCCTTAAGGGGAAACCCCCGTCCCCCCAGCAGGCTCCCACCATAGACTGTTCACATCACCAGAATAGAGCAGTAGCTATAGCAGGCTTGTGGCTTATCCTCACTCTGCCCTGAAAATATCATTTGTGTTACCACCCTTATTTTCCATCTTACCATCTTTATTTATTTATTTATTTATCATCAGAAAAGAGTTTTGGCATCTGGTTTGCAGGACAAAATCATCTAAGAGTCCAGAGCTTTCTTTCAAGTTCTGGCAACTGTTTTTGCACAAACATGGAGCTATTGTTCAAACTGAGATGTATTCCAAGTGCTTTGCCTTAAGCCAAGCTTTTCCCTGTTTTGACTGATTGGTCAACTTTGGTACCTTTTTTTATTTTGGTAATAAACAAATTAAATTCTGTTTGAATTTACTTGTCTTTATAGATAATGTACTTTCCTCTGGAGGTTGTAATAGGCATTACCAACACATAGAATTATTCCTACTATAAAAAATATATTCAGTTATCAATTATGGTAAAATATTAAAATATGTAAATATTTATGTATTAATAAATTGTTATAAAGATATTTTCCAATATTTAAAATATTCTACTATTTATTCAGATCAATTTATAACATATAACATGTCTCAATTTAACAAGTTCTACTTTTCATTTGTTTTAGAAACTGAGAGTTAATGTAATGCTTAAAAGAAATTATACTTTCAAAACAAACTCTATTTGTTATGGAAAAGCTAAAATAGAAATGATTTTATCTGGTACCATAAGATGAGTATATTTTATTTTTTCAACTAACTCCAGTATTAGGAATATTTAATTGAATTAATGCTGATAGTTGCTGAAAAATACATGTACATGCAATTTTTTTTCCACGTAATTCTTTTTTTCCCAGCTTTAGTGTTTTTGTCATTCTTTATCAAATACTTAGATATGAATATCCCCTTCTCAGAGAAGATGCTTGACCTCTGAAGGTGAAGAAAAAGTGACAATGAACCATTGTAGGAGGAAAGTCAAAAAAATCTAGGAAGAACATGTCCGGGAACTAGCATTTTGATTTTGTACTAATTTTCTTTTCAGGGCTTAGAGCTCACTAATCATGTTCACTAGACAGAGGAGCAAACTAATGTAGGCTGTGATTTAGAGTGCAGCCTGCAGAAGCACAAGGTTTGGCACAATGAGGTACAGACTGTGCCGCTGCTGCTTATTTGAGTGTTTCCTTACAGAACAAGCGGGCTGCGGATTCTGCCCTTCAGCACAGCAGCCAGCATAGCTAACTGATGCAAAGGGTGTCAATGGGTATTGAAATTTTACCCACAACAAGAGGAAATGGGGAAGGAGACATATCAGGAAGGTGAGACAAAATGCAGTCTTGAGAGCAAATGAAGCATTTCAGCAAGCACATATTTTCCTCTCTCTTGAAAGACAAGGAAAGAAATGTTCTGGCATTCATTTCCTTTTCTCAAGAAACTTTCAGATGAAAGATGTGATATATTAGGTATATAGGATGTTTCCGATGTTAGGAGCTAGAGACATACATGAACTAAGGGAGACTAATTTTCTTAAAAAAAAAATCATTCTAAGAAATAGTTTCTAGCCTTCAGTTATAGATAAAGAGCTGCATATACTACTCCTGTAACTGCAGATGATGATAAGAGCTTTTGTGGAGATCTTTCCCACTACAAATGGAAAGATATAAGCAAGTATCTTTCCCATTAGCTATTGCTCCAGCAATGTCACAAGCTTGTTTATATGGGTAAAGGGAAGAGTGTAAATCAGCTGTTTGTTCTAGTTGTACCCCAGTGGTTATGGAGCACAACTGATCAGTGGCCTATTTTCTAACAACCTGTTACATACTGAGATTCAGTTGTCAAATCCTACTCCATATCTCCTTTTACCCCTGCTTTTAGCCTTCCAATTTCTAGGTTAAATCCTACCCTTTTTCCACCTCTGAAGGCTCGCTTTCAACTTTTGTGCACTCTTTGTGCCCTCCTCTGGATTTTCTCCAACTTTTGTGTAGTTTATTATTATTATTATTATTATTCAGAATTTTTTAAATTAATATTTTAGTGTCCAGAAGTAACTGTAGTATTCCAGTTAACTTACCATTAGCTTTCCAAAGAGGAAAATAAATTACCTGCTATATCAAACATAGTTCTTGCTAATGTATCTCAGTAGATTTGCAGGTTTTGCCACTGTTTCAGAATGCTGACTAACAAACAGTTTTTGATATTTTATTGTACCTTGATCTTTTTTACCAATACTGATACTTTGTCTTTGAGTTATCTCCCATTTAAGCTTTATTAATTTGTTTTCTCCTCCTTAATGAATCAACCTGCTCTTCATTTTTATTGAATTTACTATTGTTGGTTATCAACCATGTCCCCAATTTATCATTCTGAATTTTGATCCTGTCTTCTGATTTGCGTTCAGCCTCTGCCAGCCTGATGTCATCCACAAATTCTATAAGCCTTTCCTCTATTCTGTCATCTAGATTGTTACTGAAATTATTTAATAAAACTATCTCAAAGGACATACCCTATGGGATCGCAATTGAAATGCTCTACCAGTCTGATGACAAGCCATCAATGACTATTTTTTATGGTAATTTTTAAAGAAGTAGGACTTTCATCTTTGTATCATGCTGTGCTTTATTTTGACTGATCTTTCTCTTGAAAAATCCATTTTGTGTCTTTTTCTTTACCCTTCTAAACATTTATAATTAAATTGCACATCTTGTCCAATAAGTTTACAAATATTAAAGTGCCAGGACTTTTTATTTGTTTGTTTTGCATTTCTCATTTCTCTGGACTATTCTCATTCTCCACATTATCTTGAAAATAATCTTAATGATTCAGAAATTCTTAAGTACCTAAGTTATTTTTTAAAGCATTTTTATCTTGAAGATGCCTATCTGATATGACTTTTTCTTTCTTCCTTTTTTTTTCTTCTCTGCTATCTTAATTATTCCTCAAACTAACCGTCTTTTATGAACACTGAGGAAAGAAGGCATTGGTGGCTTCAAACTTGTCTGTATCATCTCTCATTATTTTCTGTTCTACCATTTAGCAGAGGAGCCTTCCTCTTCTTCATGGTACATAGAATCTTTTCTTGTTATTTTTTAATTTCTTTTACTAATTGTAACTCATTCATCACTTTATCCAGTTCTCTGGACTAAGCTCTGCTTGCTCTCACTGTTCCTTTGTCCTCATCTTCAGTCATTTGTCCCTGATCCCATCTTTATACAAGTCCTTTCTGAATTTCAAGTCTGTAAAGAATTCCTCATGCAACTATAATGGTCTCACAATGTCTCCTATCTTTTCTCTGCACTGTGGTAGTTTGCTGTTGTATCTTTAGTACTCTCTCAGGAGCTGCCAGAGCTCTTACCTGCCTTTATCCTTTAGATTATCTTTCCAAGAGACCCTGCCACCTGGTTTTCTGAGCTTGCTGAAGCCTGCTTTTTGAACTCCATTATCATTATTCAACAGCTCTCGCTCCTTCCTTCGCCTGGAATTGTGAGCTCTTTCTTTGAGATCACTTTCACCAAAATTACCTCGCAGCTTTAGATGTTCAATCAGTCCTTCTCATTTAAACTGGAATCAAGTCTAAAATAGCTGCTTCTGTGTGAACTGCTTCTATTTTACAAACCAAGAAAAAAATTTCCTCCATCATGTTCCAAAAACTTGTTGGACTGTATGTCCTGTTATATTGCAGGATATTGGAGAAGTAATTAAACCTTCATTGGTATAAGGTATCATTTCGTACACAGATATTCAGCAAGACAGCTTCTCATTTTCAATAATTTCCACATAAACTATTCGTATAATACAACACTTGTGACTCTTTCCTAAATGAAATGAACTGTAACTTTGGAACAGATTTTCTAGTTTTGCAATATTTTCACTGAATTTGGGTTGTATCAGTTAGGCTGAAAATTTGGTTTGTTTTCTTGCACCTGATCATGACATTCCTCATGTTTTATGAGGAGCTTTGCTTCTTATTTTCTCTACTTTCTTTTTTTTTCTTTTTCTTCTTCTTTTTTTTAAAGTGTATCCATTGATATTGATTTAAATCCTTGTCCTTGTTTGAGCTTGTAAAAAGATGTTTTCCTGAAAATTCTTAGCTAATTCGATGTAAATAATGGTCATTTTTATGAAACTTCTGATGATAAGAAAAAGCACATAGTGTAGACATTTTCTTAGACTAGTAAAAATGTACAAATAAATTATGATGGATACATTAAGGTATAAATAGAAGAGGAAAACATTATTTTGAAGGTCTTGTCTGTTCTATGTGTTGGTTTAAGCTGGATTTAGCTGATTTATTTCTACCCTTTAAACTATATTTTCTCTTTAGGTTTGACTGTATATCATAATGAAGAGATAATTTGGGTACCAAAAATGGTATAGCTGCATCAGCATGGGTCTTAATCTGGAGTAACTAGCCATCCTGAGAAGCAGTGCAAGTTTTTTATGTTATATCTGAATAGGAGAGAATAGAAATCATCCTAAGGAAAAATTTCCTTTAAGGTAACAGTTTTAAGGTCACAATAGAAAATACTGACAAATTCCACATAAAACATTAAAAAGCCCTAACCATTGTCCTTCAAAATTAAAGCATTCTTGTATTTATTTTATTATCCAGAGAGGCCAATCAAAGCTTGGTAAGCAGCCTAATAGCATATCTAACTCAGACCTCATAGGCTGAATGATGCCAATTTATGAAACCTAAGGTAATTCTGACATAGCTAGAAACATATCTTCAGACACCTAGGGTATGTTCAGATTGTCTATTAGTATTCCTAAAACAGGCTGGGGGAGCGGGGAGAGAGGGATTTACCTACAGGCTTAAGAATATGATTCAGACCACCTACTATGCAGGACTGCCAAGTTCTGGAGATACTCACATTTAATTGGCACTTGCTTTCGTTTCTTGAAAACTTACTCATATACTCCCTTTCATGTTTAGAAGCATCATAGCTCATGCTAGATGCTTACTGACTACATTTATTATGAGTCAGAGATAAGTAAAGAGGTATGCAAAATCCATATAATTCACTTGGGGATCTTGATATGATAGACATGGTCTAAAAACACTTAATTCATTTAGATAGCATTAAGTTCAGCTCAAAACATAGCCAGAAGCACAAAAAGTAGAGCTAAAACAGAACTTACTGTAATAAGTCTAATATCATAGTAGTTAAAACATTTAAATCAGATCTCGTTTTAGGTTCTCCTAATTTAACGAGATGATGCCATTCACCAGTCCCTCGGGGGCTTCCTTTAGTGAACCATCAAGGAGGGGGCAGCATTTTGATCCAACGCACCTTGGCACCTTCTGCTTCTTACTGTCTTGCTGTAGAAGTTCTTCATTTGGTGAGCACTGGCAAGTTTGATGAAAGCACCTAAACCTGTAAATGCAGTAAATGGAGAAATTGAAGCACCTCACTTCAGAGTTGCTCTTCTTTAGAGTTTTTTACAACTCCGTCACTGTACAGGGAACCATGGTTCTCACATTGTACTGTGTCAGATCAGATGTATAGTTGAACTGCTTCTTGGGACAGCAGAAGAGTAGAAACACATGCCTCTCTGTTTTTTTTGCTATAGGGGAGATAATACTCCAATAAAAGGATAGTATAGTAGTACATTTAAATCTTACAGTATTAATCTGGCAGTGAGAATCACCTGACTGATCTGTGTATCCTTTTTATCCTACTTAAATTCCTATAGATGCCTTCAACATAGGTCATAGAGAATGAGACAAGTAGAATGTTGAGTCACAACAGAATATAGGTAGGCCAGGAGTGAGGTCATACAAACAAAAATATATTTAGATTTTGAGAATGTTTATATACATTTTTTATATTGACAATGATGATATTTCGCATTCAAAAAATAGGCCTCCTGTGAATTTAAAATTCCTTAAGATAAAGGATCCATCCAGTCTTATTATACTGTACTGAACGTGTTAAGTGTGTTATAATTGTATAAATATTTCTTTAGAGTTGTTGCTAGTAAAAATGAATATTCACAGGACAAGCAATAGCATTAGAGCTTGTATTGAGCAAGCCAAAATTGCTATGAAGCCTACCACAGGTTCAAAAAATGGCACTCTGACAAGTAGTCATTCAGTGCAAAAGATTGTGCGTATGTGATGGAATGTAGGTTTATACTTCAAAGTTTGTCTCTACCTGCAGCCATTAATCACTTTCTCTAAGACTTTTCCAGAGATCACAGTCCACAGGGCAACAGGCTATGGAGTGAAAGTTATGAACTATTTGTTGTGACTCTGATCTTTCTTGAAATTATGATCTTTTAAAATTAAATAATATGTATTTCTACAGATATCTTATCTATCAAATATTTGCACCCTCTTGTAAATTTCATTCAGATGTAAAGGACAAAGCTTAACACCAAAAGTACAATGAAGATGACAATTATGATGTTGATAGCAGCTGTATTTTTTAATGAACAGGTCTGGCATTTTTGCACATAGAGCAGCTAGTGTCATGGACATACACATACAGACACATAGATTATTTATTTTGTTTATTTTTTGCTTATGGCCTCCTCTCTCCTACCTCCACCAATGACTTAGGATAAAGTCTGCTCTCTGCTATTTTGTATGTATAATATTTTGTAAAATAATATCATTTTCCTATAAAATTGTTTCTTTGAAATATCGTGCAAAATGCGCTTCATTTTCTCTGTGCTTGTAAATTTCACATCACGTTTCGTATGCCATATTTAGTATGTTACTTACAGGAGGATCTCACATTGAATAAAAACACGTTCCTCTCTTTTTAAAACTAAGTAAGAGATCTTGTTGGACATGTTTGATGTGAATCAAATCAGCTAGGACATCAGGATTCTGTGCATTTTAAATGAATGTAAATGAAATTTCTACCCGTTGTGGCAGGCTAATATCAAGAATATTCTTATATGGATTTGATTTTCAGGCATTTTCAGTAACATGGCTGATAAATTTCTCCTTCATAGACAATCATAAGAGCTGTAGCTTGACAATGATCAATGATTCTTTCAGCATAACTTTATTAGGATCTCAAGTATCATTACATCACTTTGCACTCCATTCTATGCACCTTTAATAGCAGGAACCTGATGTATTGCATGAATTAATTTGAGAAAAAGTCACACATTTTCTACATCAGTTTACTTTTTAGTCATAGAAAATCTTTGAAATGTACAATTTCCTTAAAAGCAACCTTATTGCAATGAAATCTTAGTCAAGTGGTTAACTTTGTTGTCTTTCAGCCTCTACAGAAGCTTTGCTGGTTGAATTTTGTGTTTATATAATACAAAGTGTGACTTAATAAAGCAGGCACTTACTCAGCATGACCTTTCAGGATCACTACCCTGACAATCAGAGTTTCTATTCATTATAGAATTATATGACTGGTATAACAAAACTGAATAAAAAACCTAAGAAAATAATAATTTCATTTATTTTCACTCCTTAATTTTAATTGCCTTTTTACAATGCATATAAAGCATTATTTTTTCTTTCAGAATTTATCTAGAACAAATTTTATTCATGTTATTTTTTTTTCCTTTTTTTTTTAAACCCACACATTTCGAAATTATTGCAAATTATTTTTTCTCAGGTTTGGCACCTTTGGACAAAACGTCAGTCCCTGAAAACCATGTGGCCTAACAGAGTATTCCTTCAAGAAAACAAAACACAACACAACACAACACAACACAACACAAACACTTTTTTTTCATGTTGATTATTCTGAGAATGGGATGCACCTGCCTATATGAACATATTTAAAATATAGATAGCTACATTTCAGCTAGTCTCTCTGTAGTCATCTCATCCTAACGTGAACATCTGAAATAGATCAGAAAAGAATTAAGCCTTGAAAGTATGCATTTCTCTGTCTATAAAGGGAATCTGGATGACTGGGTTAGATGAATGATAGGAATATCTCTTAGGCTTTTACATGTATATCAGAATGAAATCTATTCCTCCCCCCCCCCACCCCATTTCTCAATCTAATTTCCAATTTGTAGGAATTATCCACTTGGACAGACAATATTTCCAAAACACTCCTTTTCATCACCCTTCTGAAACCACTTTTAGAAGAAGCACACACATTTACTTTAAAATTTGAGGCTGTTCCAATGAGAATTAATAATCCACCATAATCCTTCCAGGTCCTTAGATACTGTCTCTCTGTACTTCCACCTTCGTGCTTTGTAGAATATGGGCTTGGTTTCTAATAGAAATGTTATCGTCTTTATCTATAAGTGCTCCAAAACTCCTTTTCTTCTTTTTTCCTCATAACATTGAAGATTGGAAATGTGTTATTGTTATTTTCTACATAGATAAGTGAGAAGTTTCTTCTCTTTCTCCTTTTGCAGATGACACCTGTGATAGAGCCAAAACTTCAGACGTAATTTCCTGGATTGTATCACAGTTTTCCTGCTACAAAAAATATCCATTTATCTCCCTACAGCTTCCATCTATTGCCTCTGCAATTGTTCCATGCATATATGTGTATGTATGTATGCATGTATGTATGCATGTATATGTATATTTTGTTTTCTTAAGGTTTTTACTATGTCTGAATGCTAGCAGTTGTCATTGCTATTATGTTGTAGTAGAATGGCACTCCCTGAAAAATGTAGCCTTGACTCCTTCTTATGAGTAAATATCAAAACAGAAAAAAAAATCCACTATATGTTTTAGTTATTACTCAAACTTAGCAGTACAAACATTTTCTGATATCAGCTTTATCTTCTTCTATTTCTAACAAGCATGTGATTATAACTATATCAACAAAATGTAGTTTATTTGAAAATTCAATTTCATTAAAGCTAAGTGGATTCTATCTATTATAAGATATTACAAGTGTCTATACCTTTAATAGCATGATATGGCTGTTGTTAATATTGTTAAAATGTTTGGCTCATTAAAGACCTTTCGCAGAATTCTAACCTGCAGTTCCTACCAAAAAGATGAAAATTCTGGAAAAAGGAGATGCATTGAATTCACTAAAACATGTAACACCAGCATATCCTGAATTTAATCTTTCATGATCTTTCATTGCTAGCTTTCATATTTAGGTCATAGTACATACATGATGTGTTTCGTAGCCATATGAATTTGAAAAATTAGATAATTGCAAGGTAATCAACAGGAAAATGTATCAGAACTTACTTCAGTCCGTAATTCCCACAGCAATGTCTACTTTGCAATGCAAAAATACCTAAGCTAGGCTTAGATGACTGAGCCCAGATCCTGGAAGCAGCCTATCTATATTGATTTAGAGGTCCATATAGACTATTATACCTTGCTGAGAAGTCATTACATTTAAACAAACCTTTTTGATTCAGAAGAATTGCAGACATAAGACCAGTAGAGAAGGCACTTTTCACTGTGTTCTGAATGTGATATAATCTTACAGAGAAAGTACAAGTTCCAAGGCTTGCAATGATTAATTTCTCAAAAGAGTATTTATTCACAAGTTTTAGCAAAAGCAAGAATAAATAAAACAATTAATGATGCAAATTATCAACAGTGCATTTTTTCCAGGATTAATGGAAAAACCATTATTATCCTAATATAATGTAAGGAAAACTAATGAACATTGGCTTGTTTATTATCTCAGATAGGCCAGCTTTGTTTTGCTTCCGGGGTAAGATGATTTATTTGATTTAGAATATTGTCTGTAACATATTATACTGTGAGAGACAGTCTTTGACTACACCTGAACAGTAATATTCATCTGAAGACAGAGCTGTGTTTAGCTTCTATATATAAAATATAGTTCTTAATGGAGAATGCAAGATCTTGATTTAGTAACAGGGAGCAGATAATAGAGTGCATGTCAGGTAATACTGGGATCAATAATCTATATACAGAATGAGGCTGAAACATGATAGTAGTAGTATCGTGTTGGTACCTGGAAGTTAGGTGTCCTTGGATGAACATCGAGTAGACCAAAAAAGGCAATTGTGAGTAGAAGCTGAGTTAGTGGAGATCTAACCTTAGCCTGTAATAACCACACGGCATTATGAACACAGTGTAGGGAGTTATAAGTTATATATATATATACTCCTATCTAACTCTGACAGTGGAATACTCTGCCTTACTGTGCACTTTTCTTAAATTCTGGTTCTGAGGTATGCACTTGCCTTCAGGTGTCTATAAGATGCTTCTTATGCATGGAATTCTGATAACAAAACTGTATATGTAATCTTCAACTTGAAATTCTCGATCTTTCAAAACTCTATTCAAAGATTTTTTATCTCTGTTTTATTTATTTGAAAGTTCCACTGAAATACACACAGATAAATGGATAGTCCAAAAACTGAACATCTACAAATAAACGCTACAGATAAACATGTCTTAAGATATTGACAGCATTTAGCACAAAGCACTACTATTTCCAAGGGGAGGGGGGAATCACCTGCTAAATAATAGAATACTAAGACGAGTGGTCTTTTTAGAAAACACACAACATTTGAGGGTTTTAGAGTATTGTCTGTTTATTTTTAAGTTTTGAATTTTTGCATTGCTATTTCATTTTGCTTATGTAAATTATGCATCCCAAAGCTCATTTTCAATAGAGTAGCCTTGTACAAAGCTAACTGCTAAAGAGGGCTTGGTATATTGGGTCTGAATTACAGATACACAGCACTGAGAATTCTATCAAATTCCTGCTAATTCTATTACACAGGTTAGTGGTTATATTTAAATTTAGGTCCTAAAGGTTTTTAATTTTGTACATTAAACAACCCACAATCTTGTAACAACCATTTAAATAGCATCATATGTTTTGCGTTTTTAGATTAAAGAAGCTTTTGAATTTCAGTGGGAGTATCTCAATATATTGTAAGTTGACTGATTCTTTCTTTTATGTTTTTTATTATTTGATAGCATGGTAATAGGCCTTAGGAGACATTCTACTACTGCAGTTGGGGAAAAAGTAAAATTATTTGATTAATCTGTATGACGCATTTTAATTATAGAACAAAGGTACATGTTCCCTGTATTTGAAAAAGAAAAGAAAAATTGTATTACAGTTTAAATTCACTAGTGCCATCTAGTGCTGAATAGAAACATTAAAAGTAACCATATTTAAGCTGAATATATATATATTTTTAAACCAGAGTACCTCATGAAGATCTTAAAGCCTCATAGATTTATAAATTAAGTATATATATACATAGCAATGTATTCTAGGAAATAATTAAAATAGTCAAATTTTGTCTCTTGAAAACCCTTCTATTTTTTCTTTTTTTTTTCTTTTTTTCTTTTTTTTTTTTCCCCGGTGGAAAATCTCTAGCTTACCACTATGGTTACACTAAGAAGTATCTGACAGCACAGCATATGGGATTCAAGTATTTCTCTCCGGAAACCACTGCAGAACCCACTTGATATCACTGAGGTTTCATATTCTGGTTTTGTTTCTTGATTAGTTAAATCAGGGAGTGTTAACTATATTGTGGGATACAGTTGCTGATCCTTCCCCCCCCCCCCCCCCCCCTTAGTATCAGTGAAAGGCATTGAACCATGGATTTTCCTTACCAGCTGCCTGGTAAAAGTCTTTGATCAGTAATGATCAGTAAACTATATTTGTCTGTAAATCATTCCACTGGTAGATAAAAAAAAGAAAGAAATTCTCAAGTCTTTGACTCAGGTGTATCAGTAGGTTTGAATTATTTGTTTAAACTGACCAATCTTTTTTTTTTTTTTAAGGGTAGTCAAAAAATATAGCAGAATTTAGCTTTCAGGTGAAAAACATTTCTGGGAAGGTTAGTCACAAATCTTAAAAAGAGGAGGCCAAAATATTAGCGTTTTCTTTTTACCAAGTAAAGAATAATTTTAAAGGCAGACGCAGTGTCTCACTGAATCTCTTTCATATCGTTTTTCTAACACTTTGCTTGCTGCAAATGCGAACAATTTATACTACTGCAAAATCCTGTCTCGAGGAAGACTCCCATCTGGGGCCCAACAGGTGATGGATCACGTGGTATTTTATTTATTTATTTTTTAAATCTGAAATGATAACAAATGACCTGCAGGTTAAAAACCCCCCTCAGATTAAGATAGTTTACTTCCATATGTTTGGAACTGATTGCAAGGGAATTGAAACACTCCCATATGATTATCTTCAGCATCAGCAGGAAGTTGTACAGATGGGCTTTGCAGATAAACCAGCTGATCATTTCAGCTCCTTGGATCTTATTTCTCCTGTTGCTTGAGAAAGATAAATTACTTCCAGACTGAATCCAATCAGGTTCAAATTATAAAAATAGTTATTGTTTTCATAATTTCTAAATGGAAAACACTTTTTTCCTCAAAAATGCCAAATGGATGCATTTGTGTAAACCATCTTTTCCTTCATCACTCAACTTGTCATTGATCATGTAAATAAAAACAGGAAGAAAGAATCCAGTCTTGCCTTATGGTATGTTTTACCATACTTATTTTTGTTTATTTTATGCAAAACACACTTCTTTTTCTTCTAGGTCTCACAGGCTATCTTGATTTCCCATGAGCTGAGATGAAATTAGAGATTAATTCTCCATTTAGAATATTTGAAATTCTGTTGGTAAAGAGTTTTATCAACATATTTATCAACTTATGGTTTAAAATGCCAGTGTAGTAGAAAATATTAATTCACTAAAAGTAATATTGTATTTAGATAGATCAAAATAATTGATAGGTTCCAATATTTTCAGAATTAGTAGGGGAGAGAGTTTCTAATACAACTTCAGCATTTTGAAAATCTGAGGTCTAACCTGGTCCTCTAACCTGCTTTTGATGTCAACAGAGAGAGGGGCAATTCTTGCCAGTCTAGAAGAGGTGTTGACTTTTTAGATAATTAAAACTAGTGAGTTTAACTTTTCTGTAGACATCTTACTGCTCATTCCTAATAATTTAAGTATCTAATTTAGGTGGAATGGTTCTCCTTTCAGAGAACTTCTTCAAAAGAAATAATCATTAAGGCACTCTCTTTGGTCACTGGACAGATATATTAACCTCCAGAGGGGAAGTCATCCCACCTACCTTTGGACAACCATTTCATAGTATGATGAACCACTCTCTAAAAATGCTTAGCTCTCCCTGCTGATTAAAGAGAGAGACTTGATGACTAGTTCAACCTAAAAACCTAATTATTCCAGGGCTAAAATGAAATAAGATAAATCACACTCAGCGCATGGGGATTACTGTAAACAACGTGGGAAAATGCCATTGTTATAAACTGAATAATCTACTTATAATAACTGTAATGCAGCTAATGCAGAAGTGAACTACGAGTGTGGTATAAAACTGTAGACATTGAGACTGTCTTAGCAGTGACTCAAGAATTGCTTGAGGTACGTGTATTTCTGGTCCTCCAACTCAAATCTTTTGAGCACATCACAGCTGCTTCACAGCTGCTTCTTCCTCTCGTGCAATTTTTCTCATGGAAATGAGGATGAGTGAAAGCAGGAGACCTTTAATGTACAACATTATGTATCCAGCAGCCTCCTGGAAAGTGCTCAAAGGTTTCACAGTTAAGATATAGCTGAAGCTGATGGGGGATCACCACAGATGTCCTTTGACAATCTACATTAACTTAGGCTTCCAAATATGGACTGATAATACCAAACACATACAAATATATACAATGATAAAAAAATCTGATCTACTGACACATAAACCTTTGTTTTATCACTAATCTGATCAGACTTTCTCCTCTTAGAATAAGAATATAAACATTTTCTTTAAAAAATGGATAAAAAGGAATAAGGAAAAGAATTTTGAAAATGATTAATGCCTTTTAAAAAATCTATACTGTTCCTGTAAAACTGATCTCAAAAGACCCAGACATGGAAATCTGTACAGTATAAGTTAATTGGGCTTTCCTAGGCCAAGAAATTTCAAAATGGAAAGATAATTTCAACGGTGAATTAAGGTATCTTATCCTTGGAGCAGAAGAATATATTGCAGAAGTCAAGGACATATCTAAAAAACAGAACTGGTTTACAAGACTGCTCACACATTGAGACCTCATGCTTTGTCTGTTGAATGACATTATGAAATTACTACACTTTTTAGAGACTTCTTTTTAGAAAATCTAAAATCAGGAATTTAGATTTTTTTCAGTCTTTGGGATGCATGGAATCTCTGCTATTTCTACCTATATAGGGCACAGGGCAAATGTATTTGTTAGTTTTAATGAAAAACAAGCAAAAAAAAAGGACAAAAAATGTCAGTCCAAACACACTAACAATCTAAGGAATGGACAATCTCTCTATTTCCCTGCTTTTAATGTTAATATTGCTGGCGGTTCATCTCCATCTCTCACAATTGTCCTGAAAAACATACATAACAAAACAAGTCAACCAATAAACTTCTTTCATTCCAATACACTCACCAATATAGATATATGCATAGATATGCACACATATAGACATACATATTAATATATGAATTTATATTGTAAATCTGGCGAAGTAAGAATAGGCAATTCTATTGTGTTTTGAATAAAAGCATTCCTCTTTATTAATTTAAAAGGTGCTTGGTGACATTAATATGAGCTCAAGAGAAATAGCATGTTCCAATTAATTCTACTTAGGGCATTGATTTTTTTTTTTTTTCTCCAGGCTTTTAAGTAATAATACTGCTCAGATTAAGTAGTAACTAATAAACTTTGGTTCCTTCACTGTCTATTTAATAGTTGGCATCTGCCTCAAGATAGTAACTAACAAGCTCGTAATTAAAAATCCAAATTCAATGAAAAATCTGTTTCAAAGTCTGTCTGAATAGATTTATATTTCAGGATTGCATAAAGGCCTCAGTCTACATTATTGCTTCTTTTGATAAATTAAAAAAGGTGCATATATCAGCTCAATTTATTATTTTCTCAAAAGGAATTATTGTACTCTGCAATTACTTTACACTCACTTGTCATCCTGTGACAGGAACTCAAGTAATACTCCAGGTTTTCTTTTTTGCTTTTGAGTCCCATAGGACAATTCACTAAACAAACTATTTTTTTATGGCACCCATGAATTTTCCATATGTTTCATATCTTAAAAATAAGTATATTTTCAAAACAGAAAAGTGACTTAATAGTTGACATCTTATTATCAAAAGAAATTAGAGTTTTAACAACTTTCTATTCCTTAGGTACATATTCATTTAAGTGATCTTTAGCCATCATAAAGTTATTCATCTGAGATGGGGTCTAACTCGCCTATCTTGAATATCTATCTTAGTATAGAGAGAATAATCCACCAGAAGTGTATCTATCTCTCCTTTCTGTCCTCTCTCTTTCATTCTTCATAAAGACGACCACACAGATGCCTATTTTATCTAGGACATCTAAGTTTTTGGGGGATCGGTTTAAAGGAATGAAAACTCTGAGCTATCTGTGAACATCACCAGCATATGTTGTCACCAGTGGTGACCTATATTTTTGATAAAGAATATTCAATAATGTTGAGCCGATTAGCTCTTTTTAATCAGAATTCTATATGCCCGATTTTTTTAAAGACATTTCTCTGTTAGCTTCCACATAGCCATTCTGACAGGCCCTAACTTTTATTTTTTACCTCTAATTCTTAATCAATGGAGATTTCAGTTAGTTGTCCTCCTATTGTACATTTTATCAATTACAGTTTTCTAGTTTATGGTTCTGTTTATCATTCTTAAGCATTAGTGTTAGAATTATTGATTTTACCAGTTGCTTCAGATATCCAGCTCTAGTAAGAGGATAAATCTGATCTAACTTTAACCCTCTAACAGCCTAGTCATCTACACTTCCTATGCACTTAATGAAATCCTTCTGGAGAACAAAGAATCTATCCTTTAATAGATGGGATTAATTGTTGCCTGTCATTGAGTACATTTCAAAACTTATTTATTGCCTGGCAGGTGCACTCTGCGTCGCATCGCATAGACTTGAAGAACTAAAAAAAGAATCCTGTTGGATCCTATTGCAACTCCCATTCACCTGATGCAGACTGCTTTTCTTCTAATGGAAATCAAAAGAACGATAAAGAAATGACCATGTTTTGTTCTGATGTTATTTTGGAGTAAAGACAATCTATGTAAGTATCTGGTTCAGGAGCTATGAACCTTTCTGAAGCCAAGCACCATATTTAAAACTTTTTGAAGCCCAAGGTGATCCTTTCAATGTGATCTTTGCTGTCCATTTGCTTGTTGACTTCTACAAAGCACTCCACTAGGTCTGCAATGAGTGGTTTGCCTCTGTTGATGCAATCTTGACATTTCCTCAGAATGTAATTATTTATTCAGTGTCCCATTCCTATTTGTTTTAAAACATTCTGTTAATTTGCTCAATAACATGTATGGCTCTTCTCTGTAGACCTTGAAGGGAACTATCATCACATTTGCCATGTTCGTTTTCTGGTACTGAGGCAACTTTAAAAGTGAGATTGTAAAACACAGTTATTCAGCTATTTCATCCTTGATTTCCTTTAGGATTTTAGGTGTGTACCATTTAGTTATGGAAAGCTCTTCCTTTTTACTTTTTCATTTTTCTTACAATAAGTTACTGACATTAAAATTCCAGATATATCTGTGGTGCACCTCACCCCTCCAAGAAAAGGGGATGACAAATTAGAGCAACCTTCCAACTCTTCTCTACTGTGAACTAAGATGCAAAAGTCTTTATACTTTTCTGCTCTGCCAGTATCTTCTCTAAGCACTCCTCTCATGTTTTGATTGTCTACTGATCTTACAAAAAACTCCAACAGGCTTTTCTCGCCTGATCTGCTTAAAGAAGGACTGGCTTACTTTCCTGCACCCTTCTTGCACTTCCTCAGTGCTTTTTAGTCCTGATTTACTGTGTTTTTAAATTTAACCTGCTAGAATTTACTGTCTACATTCCTCATTTTAGCATAATTTCATCTTTTTTGAAAGCTTGAATTTAATAACTTTCTTTTCCTGCTATTTAGCCAGGACATCTTTACTGATGTGTTCTTTAGACTTTTCCAAAGTAGTACATACTGCTTTTGAACCTCCAGTATGGTATCTTCTCCAAGTTCCAGACATTGACAAATATTTTACTCTTTCTTACATTTACCTTATCATCTTCTTTATGAGCTTCTAAATTTTCATGTAGTTTATATATATATATATATATATTTCCTGAATTAAGCACAACAGACATCTTTTTTTTTTTTTTTTTTGGCTTTTAGCTAATCCTGGAAAAGCATTGACTGTACATTGTAGTCACTGTTATAAATCAAGGCTTGGACTGTAAAATTATGAACCAGTAGCACTGACCAAATCAATAATTGCTTTTGCATTTTCAGGTACCTGACTAGTTGCTCCATTTTAGGACTGTCTAAAAATTTACTCTACATGCTACTTAGTTTTATATTAGCCCTACTTACATGATGCTCATTAACATATGACATTGTGTTTCCTTCCTCCATAGCCTGGATGATTTAATTCAATGTGTCACAGTTTCTGTTACAACTCTCATTGACTAGCTCCTAAAATGATTCTAATATGTTTTTCCCAATTAGGACAAGAATTCAAATGTTGTTGACAAGGAATATCCCTTAGAGTTTTTACAAATAGAAACATTCTTCTACCAGCAAAGGAAAAACTGTCTTTCCAGAATACTTTTCACTTGATAGGATAGTGCCTTACAGACCCTCTTTCTTCAACAAAGTTTCTTTTATGCTACGATGTTATTACCTTTACTAGACATCTCAACAAGCATTTCTGTTGTTTACTAGCTTGTGTGTTCAGGTGTCTCAAAAAGTCCTTCACTTTTGGATGTGGCTGATGTACCTTTCTGGTAACCTAGAAACCTAACTATGTATAAGCTTGATAACAGAATGAGAAATGTTCCTGACTTTTGGCAGATATCATTAATGCAAAAGGATATGTAGTCACTTCTCAGTGGAGAAGATTGGCACTGGGATTGTTTGTCCATCAAGTCTCCTTGAAGTCATTTTCTCATGATGTTGCGAACGCTAGCCTGGAGACAAGGTTGCTCCATTCCTTGAACATTTCATTGATGAGCTTCTGCACCTCCCTTGCTTCTTCCTCAGCAGCACTGATGTTGGTGTCATGGACACTGGTCTGCTGAAATGCATCTTTCAGGGCATTGCCAAGGAAGCTCTACAACTTCCCGAGTTCCTCTTGACCAGCCACCATGATCTTAAGAGTCAGTTCCTTGTTTTGGAGGACACAAGCCAGTTACCTGGGATCACCTCACCTTCCTGCAGGGAAGATGACACTCAAACAGTAAGCTGGAAACCTAACATCTTGCATCTAATGACTTATGTCTGACTGGAAAATTATCTGCATTTCTTCATTTACATCTTTTTTACTTTCTTGTTTCATTCATGAGCAAAAAATCTCGTATATAGCTCTGTAACAAAAAGAAATGTCTTTGATGTGAAGTGTTACCCTACTGCCTTCTCTGAATTTGTCCTTCTGAAAAAAATTATCACAGATATTAATGTTTCTTCTTCATGACTCTTCTCTCCAAGTTTTGGTAATAAACTACAGAAAGACATATATTTTTGTTTGCTTTGTTTTCTACTTCTTAGTCAAGGAATACGCTATATATTGTATGCCATACACAATGAGACCAAAGAGAGATTTTTTTAAACTCCATTATAACTAAATTACATAATTAAGTTTAAACCTCTGTCAGAGAGCACCAAGAGCAGGGCTGCTCCATGAGGGGGAACAAGGTAGGAGCTGAGGGTGACCCCAGCACAGATAATGCCTTCACTAACCAGGGTGAAGTCCTGCAGCCCCTGGGTGAAGGGATGACCCAGAGGCCAGCTCTGCCCAGGGACCCCGGCAGCAGCGATGGGAGCCGGGGCTGGGCTGCGGGGCCCAGCCAGGAGACGGGCTCCCTGAGGTGGGGCTGAGGCTTGTGGGGTAGCAACATCTTTCTTTGACCAGAAATAAATGACAGTTGCAACAAGAAAACACTCAGAAAATGCAGTAAACTAGATGCTACTGTGCAATTTAAGATAATAATTCCATTTGAATAGGAACAGTCATAATAAATAAAAGAGCTACACAACTGCAAACTATTATCATCATCTCTAAAAACTCCAGAGTCCTGCTTCAGCAATGCTGACATTTTAACATAATTTAAAATAAGAAGGGTTTGTGTTAATTCGTGAGAAAGGGTACTGTCTAACTGATGTCATTAACTGTAGCCTCAAATATTAATCCTGTGTTGCATATATCACTTCTAAAATCTGGAGGAAAAAATTCATAGCTTTCTTTTCAGCCCTGAAAAAAGCCCTGAATTATTAAAGTACCAACATTGATTTTATTTTATTTTGTTTTCCTCCAATACCAAAGAAGTTATTACAGAGTGTTTATCATATCACTTGCTAAGAAAGACTGAGGAATGTAGATATAACTTGACATATTAGTCCATATGCCAAGATTGACTTGAACTTCACTCAGGTCAAACAAATTGTCTAGTTATATGATAAAAAGGCAGAGGGACCTATTCTGAATATCTTAATCACAATCGTCAGTAGATATGTCTTAAAAATCTACCTATTTGGTCTATAATGTTACATTTATATTTATCTATCTATAATATTATTATATGCATAAAGTGTATTCTTCTAGATAAAATAATGATAATAAATAATAATAATAAAAAAACTACTAATAAATAATACTAAATAAATAATACTAAAATACTATAGATATAGATATGATATAGGCATAATATAAAATGTATATCTATATTATATGTATAAATACAGCTACAGGAAATATTTATCAAGTAGCTCAAGTGCATTTCACAGAACTGTAGTCATGTAGTTTTCTGATCTCCCAGAGTCATCTGGGCTTTCTCAACAGTTGGTAGAGACAGGAATCTTTGGTGTTTGGTCAAAGTTAGGTCCTGGGTCTAAATTATTCACCTTAGGTTCTAAGCAAAAATTGCTTATATAGGATTCAGCTGCCTAAACTTAAGTGCCCAATGTCATTTGGGGTGCTTCAGGCCGTTTAATACATCTGAAAGGGACTAAGCTGTATGGCACAGCACCTAAAGGAAATCCGTGCCTTTCTGAAACAGAAACTGGAGGCCAGCCAGAATATGCCATAGTACCTAAAATTACAGTAGGCACCTACTTTTATGCAGCTCAGTTGCAATTTTTTTCTCCATTAGCTACAATAGAAGTTTGATGCTAACTCAAGTTACACATCCAGCTTTCAGAGGTTTGAAAACAGTGCAGATGAATCCTGTCCTCCAGAATTCAATCAGTCTATCTCAAGATAGAGCAAGTCTGTCTCTGAAAGTACTTCTTTCCACCAATTGTTCTTTCTCCTCTAAGTTTAGATAAGAAGCTTAAAATAGATGCTGAGCTACCCTGTGGCCAAAGCTAGGTGACGTGAATCCAGTCCAAGAGGACAACTCGTGGAATGGACTACTGTATGAGCAAAGGCATCAGAAACTGACTTTCACTTTATTTGCCTGTGATGCTGGTTTCTATCAGACACACTTTCAGTCTAAACTTGGACTAAACTCCTATTGAGTTAGAGTGAGATTAAGCAATAACAACTGAGAAAACAGGAGAGAGACTGAGTGAGGAAAGGAGTTCATGGGGATACATAAATTTCCCTGAATTATCAACATCCCTTAGTCTGTTTTTACAAGATACACTCCATATCCTTTTGAAGATAGGAAGAATCAAGGATATGGTACAATTTTGCTCTCCCTTGGAAGGGAAAAAATTCAGAATGGGGAAAAATGTGACTTAATCTGAATTTTTGTAAAATAGAGAATATGAAAGATTGATTGACAATACATCCTTTAAGCCCTATTTTCAGGAAATTACATGGTTGCTCTCTGAGTATCCAGCAGCATTCTTTTGCTTTGTGTAATACGACAGCCAGTTTCAATTATTTTCAAACCAAAATTACCTGAAAATGACAATCTCTTTTCCCTGCTTTGTTCTAAGGATCTAAAATAAAAAATGCATCTGAAGGGCATGAATTTTCTTTTATCAATATAGCCATTTTAGGGGAGAAGGAGCATATTCCATATTCTTCTAAAGTTTATCAATCATCTGTTCCTTTCACTACAGTAAAAGGAAAGTATGGGGGGAAAAAGGATAATATTACTTTAACAAATACTGATTTCAATCTGTGAATACCATCTGTGGCAGGGAGTTCCATTTCTCCTTCTGAAATGACTTGCTAAAGATGGGGAAAAACCCTTGGTCATCATCGGATTTTTCAACTTGACCAGCTGCCAGCATTTTTGACCTAAAGTAAATGGCCATTTAATAATCTGAGATTCCAACCTGCTTAAACCCCATCCAGTGTAGGTGGGTTTTAGGTGACTGAGTCCAAAAGTACTATCTAATCTGTCTTCTTTTTAAGACTTCCTAGATCTACAGGCATCTAATTTCATTGGACATTTTCTTGTTTAGCCTGAAAGCTCCCTGAACATTTAACTGTAGTCACACATGACTGTTCTGGAGAGACAGATGCCAATATTTCAACTGGAGCTGACCAAAAAGTTTGATGTGGATAGGACTAGAGCCAAGCTTGTGACTCTATTTTAGATAACAGATTAGTGGAAGTGAAAGAACTGGATCCTAGAATTTTCTCATCCTGAGGAAGGTTGAACCTACAGCTTCCACATGTTAAAAAGGTGTCTTAGCTACCAGGCCATGGAAAAAAAAAAAAAATGCATCTACCTCAGCTGCTTGAAGCTGGGCCATTTTGAAGCCCAGAGTCAGAAAAAGAGGGGACAGATGTAAGTTTGACTATGATCTAGGAGTTAAGGCACTTGAACAAGCTTTAGAGTTTGCTATCTGTACCATCTCTGCATTTTACAGTTAAAATAATTGGGCATACAATGATTTAATCTTAGTAGCAAAGACCAACTTGAACCATATTGACCACCATATTGACAGACCTAAACTGCTAAACATGGTTTACTTATGAATATCTCTTAAATGTGGCAAAATGGTGTGGATCCAAAGGATTTACTGAGGGCTGTTTCAGACTCCAGCATAACTGAAGAGGAAAAATGTAATCAGGATTAGCTGTTTCTTCTCTGATTCAGCTCTTAAGGACCCCAATATGTATCCATATTAAAACAAAAAGACAGGAGCATGAGATTAGCAGGCAAAATCTACATTCAGTGACAGTTAAAGTGCATCAGGAGATATTTATTCTACCTAAGCCTTAAAATATAAAAATGAAGGGGAATAATCCTTTCCTTTTTTTATATCATTCACTATCTAGAAAACAATGCTGCCCATCACAGACATGCCTTTCACTTCTATCTTCAAGAGGTACTGCAGAGCAAATCCCATGTTCAAACTCTGCTACTTAAAATACAAAGTCCATAGTGATGGCTACAATAGGACTTAGGCAAGATAGCTTTCTAAATACTTGGAGTATGTAGAGAGTTAGAATGCTGAATAGTCTGATCATCTGAGAGAAGGTAAGGTCAGCATCAAGGCAATCAGCAAACTGAAATTTCAGGCCTACCTTTAAGCCTAATTTAATCTCTACTTTGTTCTTTATTGGTAGATAATCAAAATTATTGTTTATGATTTCATTAAGATTGTTCAAGAATACGTTTTTTAGGATATATGATTTTTCAATGTTATACCACAAATGTCAAAAAAATAAAGCACAAGCCAGCTGAAGAAAATCTGATACCACTTCATTTGTGTAATTTTTACAGTATTTCTTTTAGAAATATAGTTCTATAGTGTCTTCCTTTTTCATGCTATATTTGCTTTAGACAGACTTCAAAGCAATGTATTTATATTTTTCAATTTCTAAACAGAAAGTTGCATTTATAGATTATTTTTCAGAGTCCTCTTCAGAATCTAAGCTTCACTAGAAGGACTGAGTATTGTTGACACTCAACAAAATTAAATAATAATAATAATAAAAAAATCCCCAGAGATTTAGGCAACTTTCTTTTCTAGTGTTGGGGGAATACTTATTACAAGTGTTGATGAAAAATAAAAAATAAAAAAAAACCCAAGAAAAAGGCAATATGTATCAAGCAGAAAATTCAAGCATAATGTATCAAGCATAAAATTCAACCTAAAACCAAAATCAACATGACAAAATAAATTTTACCGAAGTAAGGAGGCCTTTTGAGTAGATGCTTGGACTTGGACTTGGTTCTTAGAATTTATAATAAATCTAGGATTTAGTTAATGACATATCCATATTTACGTCATTAGCAAGTTTATAAAGCATTTCAAAAGATATTCAGGTATTTCGTGTTTTATTTCTTCCATTATATACTGACACTGTCCTTTGGTGTCACTACATTAGAAGGTAACCTAAATCATGACTACAGGCTCTTTAAGAAGATAAACATTGTGCATGTATCATAGCTGATATTTCTTGAAGTGATTATTTCAAGTGGATTTCCTACACTTAATCTAACCAACTTAATCTAACAGGTGTAGGAGCCAAGGAGATTAGTGGAATCAACATCCTTATGCAAGTACAAACAAAACTGTAACAGGTAACTGTGGAATAAACCAATTACTGAAAAGGTTATATTTTCCTGTTTAACCTGTTTTTAAAGAAATCAGTCCAGGATTTTTTCAGTATATTTATTATTCTGATTCTCTAAAATTAGTTTTCTCTGTCTTTTTGTAAAAAAAAAAGATCTTTAGAGTAGATTTAAATTTACCGAGGAGGAGACTCTAAGTAGCATAAAAAAGTATACAGAGAAAGCAACCAGTAAAAAAAGAAAATACAAGCTGGTTCAGAGCTATATTTCTGAAGAAGGCTATGAAGTATTAAGTATTTTGAATGAAGTATGAAGTATTTTTTATTTTAAGGATAATTTTTTATTTTTATTTTAAGGATAAATTTTATTTTAAGGATAAATGTATTTTTTAGTGTCTTTAAGAATAAAGGGAAAAAAACAATTTATTTCTACTGTTGTGTGAAACTTCTTTTGTATTAGCCTACCTTGTATTTAGATATTTTTCGACTTAAATACATATGACTGTATGGAACTACAAGAAAAAAAATGTATCGGACACAAGAGTGCCCTAGTTTCAAAAAAAAACCCCAGTGTATATATAAATTTTCTCTTAGTATCAAGATCAACAATATCAAAAGGTTAAAAAAAAAAAGAGTAAGAATGTGGTTCGGTATATGTGCACCTATGAAAACATTACAGAACTTATTGTATCATCCTCATGATGATAAAGGCAAGGAGAATATGAAGACTTATTTAGGACAGAATGAAATGCTTAAAGTCCCTGAGAGCATCAGGTTCTTCATATAAAATATTCTAGATAACATGTTTTAAAAGCTGGTGAAATCTGATAGACAAACAAGAGATGATGTATATGGCGATTTTATAATCTATATAGTTAGTATTTGTTCAGTTTTAGCAGACGATGTGTCACAAACAGCATATAATTCACCAGGATGTGTATCACTAGTAACATTTTCCCAGGAGGAGAGAAAATTAGTGAGGGTACACATGGTAACACAGTAATAGTAAATAATTAAATAAATATCTTGTTGGATTGGACAGATTTGTGAAAGGTAGAAAATAAGACTTGCTTTTGACTCAGTAGGACTTTGTATGTATTCCACAGAAAATCATCATCATTAATATTATTGCTTGTGCTTGGGGTGAATATCTGCTGGAAAAGTAATAAAGAAAAGATCTCCATACTGACTGTAATGAGTTCTCGAGGAGAAAGGGATTACTCCCAAGACTGGAAAAAGTCAGACTAATGGCTTTTCTAGAGATTTCTAGAATTTCTAACAGTGTCTAGAGTCTCTGAAAAACCATTTCCATAAGGATATCTTTTGTAATGTTTTGCCATCTGAAGTACTGGAGAAAAACTGTGAATTAGTGTTGCTGGTCAAAAAGCTTGTTATATGAATATATCTATTAATGAATGTATATTAACCCTAATTTAACGTTCTATGTAGGAAAATAGTGTTGTCTGACTTGTTTGATAAATGAGTGGCATAGGCCTAAGAGAAATCCAAAGACAAAACACTTTTCTTACCACTATTCTGCACAAATCATGTAAAATCCATCTTTTCAGTGTAGTTAGTAGTTAATTTATTAAGGATATATTAAAGTAGATTTCTGAATTGAAGGATTTCTTATTATACTTGCCTTTGCTAGCTACCAATGCAAAGGCAATCTTTTATCTAGTAACTCTATGGAAAGAAAAGGAAGAAGGACTAGAAGCTAGCTACTATACAGAATCTCTATGCCAATGAGAAAGTTTCTTTAAATAGTCAGTCCTGCTGGCCTTCCAGCTGCATTGTGTCAACTGGATAAGAAATGTAACAAGATTACAAGTAAGGATTGAGTCCAATTTCTTATCAGACGAGAAGGCAGTGCTTGGCTCTAATGGTAGCACTTCCTTTTCTCAGATGGTGTTGTGAGGACAACACAGTAATTTCAGCAATGGTGAAATTGTTTTTATCTGTTTAACTCCGGGGGATCTCTTTATTGCATATGAATTCAGAATAACTCTGTTTCAGAGAACAAGGAGACACTACCCTTACCTTTGCTTGATTTCTTGCCAAATGTGTGTAGCCATTGTCAGACGTCTGAGATTACACAAAGAAAGCAAATGTACATGGCGTAAATAAGTGCTCAGTCTTTGGCAGTATTTTTTTTTTCCCTGTCTTATCTATCTATCCACCCTGTCCAGGAAATATCACCGTTTTTTTCATTCGTTCCCTTACTGTTTCTTGCCTTAGTCCATAATACTCATACTCCATATTCTCATAAATTCTCTCTTATTCCAAACTGTTCTCTGCTCTCCTGCTCTCCAAAGTGTTTTCTGATTCTCCTTGTCTTCTGCCTTCTACATCAGTACTGCTGCAATGGTTTGTCTAAATCCTACTCCATAGTTCTTTCGATCTCAGAGCTTCCATACCAGCTGCAGCTGCTGGTGCATCTCTGCTGTTGAAATACTGTCTTGTAAGTCACCCTGTTCTGTTCTCCTAGTATCTGCCCTCTTACTGCTACCTTTTCTTTGGCTATTGTGGCCTGAGAAGCCTGGTCTTTTGCTCAGCTCTCCCTTCTGTGAGGCTTCCCTGGCTTCTGCATCTGGGTTTTCTGTGCCCCAGACACCAACTGCAGTCATAAAAAGTCTCCCAGACACCAACCGCACTCATAAAAAGTCTCCCAGAACAAGTCTTTGAAGGAAGAAATGTAGGACATACATGTGGAACTATAATAAGGCAGGGCATTATTGAGACCCGAATCGCTGAAATAACATAGTAATCTAAAATAGAAGTAAATTTTTACCCTAACTGAAACACGTAAAAGTTACATGTTCAACTGTGAATTGTGCTGCTTTAGGTAACATACCCATCGTGAGTTATTTATTTCCTCCTAAAATAGACATCTAAGATAAGTACCTTCTGGAGGTAACTTTTTGTTTCCACTGATCATGAAGGAAGCCTAGAGTGACTAAGTTAGAAAATTGTTAGATTTTTGAAGTTATCAAAGATCTCGGTAGACATTGTTCTCTGTATAGTCTTAGTTAATTTCTACCTTCACATTTCCTTTGGTCCCAAAATTCTGTCCCCAGACTTTTCTGCTAATGCTATCATTTGCCAGGCCTGAGCAGACCACTGAATTATGTCTTGCCTAGGCCTATTTGAGTTACCCAACAGACCATGTAGTTTTGGTAAGTGTGTTTCAGGCATGCCCACCTTAAAGCCTGAACTCCGCACACAACATAACTGTCAAGCCTACCTTAAAAAATTAATAAAGGAAAACTAAAAGGAAGAGAAACACAGCCAAAGGAAGTGATACTATCCCCTGTTAAGTGTTTACTCATTAAGCATTCTCTCAGCAAGATGTGTAGCTACCTTTTTTTTCCCATGCCCTTTTGGATTTAGAGGATTCAAAGCTGCAATTCGTATCTCCCGTGAAAGTCCTTCAATTACCTGCTAAGCAGCTGTTTTTCTGGAAAGGGGCAAGGTAAGGAAAGAGGGAATTTGTCCTTTTGAAAACATGCCACTATT
Source organism: Dromaius novaehollandiae (assembly GCF_036370855.1). Taxonomy (NCBI): domain Eukaryota; kingdom Metazoa; phylum Chordata; class Aves; order Casuariiformes; family Dromaiidae; genus Dromaius; species Dromaius novaehollandiae. The sequence continues at coordinate 169,486,633 of NC_088098.1, read as the reverse complement.
GGGAAATCACAGCAAAATTCATTGAGCCTATTGTCCATTGATTAATGTATTCAGAAGATAGAAAATTTGCTCCATTAATTACATTTGGATCTTAAATATATAATTAATATGTTAAATATTTATAATATTATAACACAGCATAATACAACTGGTAATATAAGTGATTTTGTAATATAAACTAACAAAAATATAGAATACTTCAACAGCTGATGGAATAGGCACTAGAACCCTTCCCATAACCTGCAAGAAAGAGACACAGGCTTTCTGAATCCGAGAGCTTTGCTTTCTCACTATGCAGTGATTTAAATTTAAAAGAAGAACTACTATAGTAGAATACTTTTAGCCTAGAAGTTCAGCCACTGTTTCAGGATGTGAGTTTAAACCATCTCAGATTTAGGGGAGGTCTGCCATCCAGGTGCTCTAAGCAGAGACCTGTATCCAAAAGACAGGAACTATCATGATATGTTTTCTGTTAAACTGCATTCAGTCATCATGGATTTGGTTTCAGTAGCAAATAAACCTCTTCAGAATAACCTCATCTTGGGACTGCCTATTTCTTGAATCTAAAATGCCAAAGTTAACTACTCAGTTAAGCAAGCAAAGTGTCTGCCTGGAAAATTCAATAAACATTAGGTATCTGACATGTTTCAAGCTTTTCATCAGATCAGCTCATTTCTTTTCTGAATCTCTCATCTGATCTTAAAACATCCTTCAAGTTTTTAGAGCTTGATTTGTTGACCTAAATGTAGGTGTTCAGTGCCATTTAAGATGCCTTAGGATATCTGAGACATTTTCACAGAACTGTCAGACATGACACAGGACCTACGAGAGACCCGAACTTTTCGGGAAAGGCAGAGGAAAGTGGAGCTGAATATTTCAAGGGGTCTTAAATGGCACTGAATGCCTATGTTTAGGCAGCTGAATTTATGTTTTAAATTGTCAGTGAATGTGTGTCTCTCACTTGACTATTTCAAAATGGGACTAAGAGTACTTTATACCTCATGGGATGTTTTAAGAACAAAAACATTAAACATAATGAATTGTTCAGACACTGTGTAGAAGAGACTTTTATAAGTACCCCAAAACTACATTGTGTAGGTTTCTACTGCAAGACTAGAAGCTGAATAGAAAGGCTGTCAGTAAAGACTAAGATAAAATGATAAAGTAGTAGCAGAAGACTATGATCTACAAAGTCGAATTTCAAAGCCCACATGAAAGACAGGAGTGTTCATGTTTTAAAGGACTGAATCAGTTCTAACTAATTAGATAGCCTAGCCTGTTATAAAATATGACCCAGACTGTTATAAAAAGTGAATTTCTCTAAAAAATGTATTGATGTTGTTAACCTTTAGATCAATAAAATAATAAAATTCAGAACAAGATTTGTGAGAAAGATATGCCATATCTCTCCATGTAACTAAGCAAAGAGGGGAAAACCCCTACCTTCTTGGCACTGTGCTCCAAGAAAAAAAAAATATAATAAAAAGACTACAGAAAGGGTAATTATATTGTTGGTAGACAAAGAATTGGCAAATTTTTTTCAAATAACCACAGGACTTACATTTCTGTATCTAATTGTTTGCTTGATTAATATCAAGAGATTTCTAGTGAATCTTCCTAGTCAGTGGCTACATTATTGACATATATGCATAATAACTCTTTACAATGAGAAGGGAAAAACAGTAATCAAAAAAAGGGGGAGATAAGAAATAAACACAAATCCAGGAAGTATAACTAATTCTAGAATGCCAGCAGTTACTGCAGTTCAGATTCATCCTTCCTAGCAGTAGCAACTTCAGGTGGGTGCCAAGACTCTTTATGTTATCAATAAAGAGAAAGAAGTATCTCCAGAAGGCAAATTGGATCTTAGATGGAGTATCCCTCTGGATATTTTTTTTCTCTTTCCACTGTCTGTGAAATGAATGTGGAGTACAATCCATTTAATTTAGGCTTCTCAATTTAAGGACCTAAACTGAAATACAAAAATTCAGGTTTATATCCATATGTTGCTTAGAATCCTACAATATACAGAAATAATGACTTAGAAGGATTCAATAGATGCAAATTTAGCTACTTAATGTCTTGAAAAATGATTTATCTATCTTTAATAAACACTAGTAATATTTTAGGGTTTTTTTTAATTAAAATCAGCTCTTATTTGGACTTCTGGAACATTTTTATTCTGGCAAAAACAGAACTCAGCTCAGGACTTCAGTAAACATATCCTGAGAAAGTATGTTACCTTTATTTAAGGAAATGCAATTGTCCTGATCTTAGAGTAGAAGGCACATATGCATTTTGATGACTATTTAACACAGGGTGGGACTGATTTCACATAACTTTCATATGAGTGGATTGGAATTGGTGACCTACTCTCAGATGGTACCCACTGACAATTGACTATGCAAGGAATCTACACAAGTATTTACACTAAACATCCACCCTTATGATGGAAAAAGTGAGATGTATCCTGCTGTAGGAATCTATAGAAGTGTTGTAGTTTGAATCAGAAGTGCACTTTTTAAATCTTCAGATTTTGCCCGCATACCATACTTTGGTTTGTGTCACAGAGCAGTGTCTGAAAGGGCAAACCGAATTGGTTTTAAATAAAACTATACAAGAATATGTGTTCCAGAAATGCCTCCAATGTCTTCTGGACTTTAGTAGGCATCCAGTCTACAGGACCAGACAACAGCTAGTTCAAAAAGTAACCACTCCCCATTGCGCACAATGTGGACATCTGGGTCTCATGCTACAGAGCCTCTTCTATTTTGTCGCCCTATGTGCAGACATAACATCTAGTCTGCTTCAGGAATGTCTTTAGTCTGTGTCTGCTCTACAGAGCTGCACTGCTGGCAGAAGGACTACATCTGTCCTGCTATTATAATAAAATGTTGCGTTTTTCATTATATGCATGTCTCATTTTCAATAATTAAAACTGCATGGACCTCATCTTGATCTCGCTCCCCCCATCTCCCTTTTTGCAACAGTTATGCATTGTACTTTCCATCTGTGGTTCATGGTGAATAAATCTCGCATTTACAATACCTTAGAAGTGAGCAATTATAATCCATCACTGAAAAAAAGACCAAAAAAAAAAAAAAAAAGCTGATTAAATTGTGCCCCTGTATAAATAGAGTGATACAGTTCCTCAGATGAACGGGTACCTGAATCAGATATGAATAACATTTATTTCAGTGTTCTGTGAGAATAAAAGTGTTAACTGGAAGCATGTATGAGTCAAAGGCATCTATAGGTGAAGTACAGTTGTGTTGTTTTTCTCTTGTGACTGGAGAGTAAAAAGGATCTAGAAGATAAAAAGAAAGAAAAATAGTGAGAAATCAATGTAAGTAGATGTTTACACAGCATATTTTGACTGATACAGGAAAATATTTGTTCAAGGTGTGCATTTGATTGCCTGTAGAGTTAAGTTCTCAGTCAGATTTTCAAGCAAAGTACCTTGCTTGCACATTCATAGCCTGCAAGATGAGGACAACAGGGACTGCTATCGTTTTTGCAGGCTGAATTTGGTAGGAATTGAGGGAAATGTTTTCTTTGCTTTTTGGAGGACTTTTTTCCACAACAATGACCTTAGGTGACCTTAGTCAGGAGATCTTTCCACGGAAACTTTGTATGACTTTTGGTTTCTAAGGTGAAGAATCAACTCAGATGAGGGTAAAGGTTTTAATTTCTACTACCTTGGTCTTTTATTTCAATATTTATTTATAAGCAGACTTTTCCTCATGAAAGTAAGGACAAAATTCACTCTTTATTTCACTCTGTTCACTAAATTATTCAAGAGTTTAGATTATTTGGCATAGCACTTCAGTTTTAGTCATGATTCCTTTAGCCTTTTTCAGGGACTTGGTATAGAGCTACAACAAATACAATAAGTGCTGGCTGCATAGATCATCTCAAAGTAATAATTAAATGTCTCTAATAAACTGGAAACCTGTTATATGATTTTGCTGCAGTGGCAACTGGTGATCTATGAAGAGGTCAATTTCTTTGTTGCAACTGAAAGTTCAGATGAAAATATGGTTCAGCTGGATATTGATATTTTTCTCACTCTCTGACACACATTATTCTTTACTCCCCTTATTTGCCTGTTACTTGGAAGTGCAACTTGTCCAAATTGCAAGAAATTTATCCTCAGCTAAGCTGTGAAGCCAGGGAGAATCCTTTCTTTCTCCTTGTAAAATCTCCATTCAAGCTAACTGTCAATAACATTGCAGGATTTAATTTTATTCTTTGATATTATGAGTAATTAATGTTCTTGAGTGATAAATGTAAAACTACAACATTTTGGACTTGGCTTGCTATATGTCTGCTCTATTTATAGACATTTCTTTGGCCTTTCTCACCTTTGTTTAAACTCAGTTCATTGTTTAGAAGAACACTTACTCTGACTTTACTGATAGTTGGATCACACATAAGACTCATTCTGCAATATTAAAATTACTGCTTTCAGTGGGAACAGGACCAAGCCTTACACAAATATTCCGCTAATCCTGGCTCACAGAGTCTTGAGTCTTTGTAAGTAATGACTGCTCGTTGTACAATATTATGTCAATTTTTTTTGCCTGATATGAGAAATTGCTTCTTAGGCTTCACTTAAACTCAGCTTTCCTTCAGCAAATGTATTTGGGAATGTTACATAAATTATCATGCTTTAACTTCACATACTGCCCTTTCTAACATGGAGCTAAATAGTTTTCCAACTAATTTTTTTGTTACTGTATTTTAACTGCAGACTTTGACTTGTTTTCCTAATATATCCCTTGTTCAGAGGAAAAGAAAAAAAAAGCGAAAAAAAGACTGTTATACATGGAATTAGCAGTGAATGTCCAGAAATACAATCCTAGAAACGTGCATACACGTATCCACATGGTTAATGCTTCCCCAGTTCCTATTCCCAGAGCTCACAGGAACCTAAAATTCTCTGACAGTTTTACTAAATTTCCAGAAGTATAAAACATCAGTAATTTAAAGAATGCTTGAGACAGTGGTGATACCGCACTGATCCAGAGCCTGACCCTTCCACATGACTTCTCGTCCCGCCCTCTCACCTGCCTCTGCACTGTAGGCTTGCCTGGTGGCCTCCAGGCTCTTGGTGATCCTAGTTACCGTCCCCATCCCTGCCTCGCTCTCCTTGTTGGGTACTGAGGGATGGCACCTGTTGGTGAGGGCATGGCCCCCACTGGGGTCACCCTCAGCACCCAGCTCCCCAGGCCTTGCTGCTTCCTGACAGTGGTTGCCCCCAAATGACACATCCCTTCTGCCTTATTCTTTAAAATGCTGAAAGTCCTCAGATTCTTCTGAAACCATTTAAAAACACTCAAATATCTTGTAAATTTGATTCTTGTGTCTGTATTATCATGTGTTTAGGAAGTATTCTTTCTCTCCATTATTGAAAATTAGCACTTTTGGGAAATAAATTCCCAGTTCAGTGAATATTTTTGGTATTTCAAGAAATGCTTCTCTGCCCTAGTTTAGCCAGTTGTGGTGTTTCAGTTTCTGTTGCAATTTTTAGCAGCAGTAGTAGTACTAATAATAATTCTGGAAAAATGTTTGTCTGCTAGCCCAGAATAACATGAGGCCTGCTTGTAATAGCATTTGTTTGTGGTACGGAGACTGAGGCTTAAAGTCTTTGAATTTCTCTAAATTATTAAAACTAATTATACAGAGAGAAACAGCCCTACTAGGAGTGATTCAAAAGAGACCGCCATGCTGTACTGCTGCTCTGAAAAAGAACTGTGCTCTAATTCTGATCACAAATTCCATGTGGGACATTAAAAATGATTCTTGATCAATCTTGAAGGTCAAATAAATAGATTAACTCATCTGCACTGTATCCTGACTAAATTTTTTAATTAAAAAGTCTGTAAGAGGCTGATGCCAGCTCAACCTTTTTTGCTTTTCTGGATCTCCTGCAAAATGATCATTCAAGCAACTATCTCTTCCCACTGTGCTGCTCAAATGCAGGGGCACAGAAAGATGAATGAACAGCTCCCTGTCAGCCAGCCTTCATCCCTACATTAAAAAGACGAGGAACACTGAAAGCTTCTCTTCCCTGTGTGGTCTCACTGGTGCCTCCTCGGATTAAATAGCTGATGCATGCTTCCTCATGGCTGATATTCCTCTACTGTGGATTTTTAGATGTCTTTTTAATGGGATCAACTCTGAAATTGGACTCAGTGAGGACATTTATGGCAGATGTAACCAAACTGTGGCTTGCAAGCCCCAGGAAGCTCATAAGCAGTGAAAAAACAAGATGCCAACACACTCTTCAGTGTTGTCTGTCTTCTCCCGAGTATGCCTCTGACATCAGGGGATGATGATGAAGGTGAAGTATCTAACACACCATGAGCCCACAATGCACAGATTTCCTTAAAGTGGATAATTTCTGAGCAGTAAGACTTTCTCCCAGGCAGAAGGAAGAAAAGCACTATGGGCATAGCATCAGAATCTCTCTCCTTCTGTTAAATTTGACAACCACCAATGGGTAAATGAATTGCTAGAGGAAAACACAAAGCCAGACACAAAACACAGATAGTATAACTAAATCAGCCTACTTGCCACTGGAAAGAGGAAAAAAAACAATGTTCAGGTAAGGCATTAAAGAAGGAAACTGCTATTTTTTGCACAATTGCATTAGTTACATGAACAACAATAATTCTTGCTTGTTAAATACATTGCAATACAGAAAATCATGGATGTGATGTTGGACACTATAAGAACAATTTTTGTCCCATTGAACTTAGGCAAAAATTTGCTATTGTCTTCAATGACAACAAGACTGTACTTAGACTGGACACAATTTGACATGGTAGTCCTACATGAAATTTTTGAGGAATCAGTCACAAGTCTCGCATTTGTTTTGTGATTAAGCATTTTTCTGGATCAGAGCCAAAGTTTTCAGCCTTTGACTGTAGCTTGTTATGGATAATTTGTCCTAATCTTCTGGTGCAAAGTGTGGTAAATTAGGATATATACTATTTGCTTATCACATCATTAGTTAATTTTCCTCTGGTTACTGCAAAGATTTCTTTCTCTGTTGAGCAAGTGTTTGAAGACTCAGACAAATGCAGAGGAACACTGTCAATATGTCAATGGAAAACTAGTGGGCAAATATGATGACAGCATCATAAAACATGTTATAGCTCTACTAGACTTCATTAATGTTCCTGACTCTGTCTGCGGATCTACATATACATGTAAAACAAACTTTTAAAAATCATTACTGGATTTAAATTTTTTGATAGAAATATATAGCTGTAAAGGAATGTCTTTTCATCATTCTAGAGTTTTTTCCCAGTCCTGTGGTTGGGAGCATAATGGGCTGGCATGCATTTATTTGTTACTAATGGCTACTTACCCACCTGGGAAGTTGTGAATAGCAGCTTTATAATTACAAATATGTTTTATGCCTTAAATGTGCACCTGCCAATGGCTGAGCCAAATTGCAGTACATGGGTCACTTCCATTCTTCATGTTCTTTATGAATTAGAAGTAAAATCAGTGTGCATTTAAGCCTAGACAGCAGATGGTATTCAATAGTACAAACATACTGCACCATATGTCTGCAAAATGCTTTCAAAAAGTACTTGGCAGTTCTCTGTGTTATGAAATCAAATTAGATAGTAAAAATAATATATCATTTTGATTTCTTCTATGCAAAAATCTTTTAATTAATAGTTTGAAACTGTGAGTCCCCCTCAAATTTTTTGAGATGAGAACAGAATTATCAAAAGAGCCTTAGAAAGCTAAATAACCATCTCTTTTTGAAATTCAGGGAGTCTCATTTCCTTTGGTTCTTTCTTAACTTTTGTGTTGATAGTTCATGAAGAAAATGAACTCCCATAAATTTTAGCAAAAAAATCTCATAATTGTTTTATTAAGCTGTCATAGCTCTATGCTAATTCTGCTTACATTAAACCGTTTCCTGGTCCATCTCCTATGCACTTCACTATGGTATTTGAGAGCAACGTACCAACCATACAGATTACAACCCCTCCCCCCCTTTTTTTTAAATTACAACTTAATTTTTTTTTTTAAACAGATGGGAGTGAAACATTTTTCTGTCAAATCCTATCCATCAAAAAGTCTAAGTCATTGTCTTTAGCTCTTAGCCACGAAAGGAATGTGTAACAACTCTGTTAGCAAAACTGTACAAATCATGTTAAAGACCTAAGTCCAAAGGTAAGGGACTAACTTCAACTTCCCAGAAACAGTAAGGAAGGCTGATGATAGAAGATCAGATGGAACCAGCTAAACCCATGTTATAAAATGTGCATTTGGAAGACAGTGAGAGTGAAATATAAAAGAAAAGGGTCTTCACTGAATAGCATAAGTGGCATGGCAGACATCCTTCAGAGCAAGGTAAATGTTTCTCTATTGTCACAGATCTTTGAAAATATCTGCTATTTCCTGCAACGTTAAGAATTTATCTATGGAATGCCATATGGCCAGACAGACCCCAGATGTCAAAAAGAATCTCCTCAGACTTAAAGTGTGGTATATTGTAGTTGCCATTCTTAGTGGATTAATACCTCATAAAATCAAAGACCATTTTACAAAGTTACACAATGAAATAAGCATAAATCCTGAATATACATAGAACAATGTTTTTGTTATTAATAATAATATCAATAATACAAAATAGTGTGCATACTGTGCTATTTTATGCTTTAAACTAGAGAGTTAGGGGTAATATTTTGTTAAAAGAACAGTCTCATTTACATCGGTGGGAGCACTTTGTGTTAGGTACTTAGGTACTTTGTACACAAAGTAAAGATCAAAAAAGTCTGATCTGAAGAAACATAAACATAAGTATGAATTTGTGTACATAAAGCAAGAGATAGATAAATAGATATATATCCTTTTATGTCTCTTTGTGACATTTGCTTTGGAAAAGTGCAGCTTAGTAAGGCCCTTGAACTATAAAGACAAAATGTAAAACACTTCTTAATTTTCTTTGTATCACTGCTGAGGCAGAAATGAGCAAAACCAGTGGATGAGAAAATGTAATGAAACAGGTAAATTCCATATAATTTTGAACTGGAAAAATGTAAATTTGTAAGAAAGTCCTATAATTTAATTATGCTTTGTTGTCTGGTTCAACGGGGGAGGTTTGAAGGTCTCCTTTAAGGTGAATGCAGATTTCTAGACAGTGTGTATTCTATATGTTCTCAAGGGTACAGAGCAGCTCATTAGTGCTAGTAATGTACATTTATTAATAGATTTATGTTGCTTTTCAAGCAATTCAAGCATATAAAGGAATGCATTCCACCTGGCACATTTCTTTGAGCTGCTGCACAGACAGACTGATTTGCATCTTCAGTTCTCAGAAGATGTGACAGGTTATGAATGCTTAAACTGACAGCAGATCGTGAGTAATAGCTAACTCTCCTCTTACGTTCCTATTGTTTGTCTAGGAAATCACAGACTGTCAAAGTCAAACAGTACACAGAAGATGGCATTTGCACAAACTGTCCTGTAAGGCATACAACAAATTTTTCTTATCAGAAATAATAAGCACCTGGGATAGACACAAATGGTCAACATGGCCCTAAATCTTGTCATTTCAACACCTTCACTGGAGAGAAAGTGTTTTTGAAGTTGCACGAAGTCTTTTGTTTGTCTCTGGCTAGTGTCAGCCTGTATGAAAGGGAATTTTTGTGTTTTTCTTGTGTATTTCAGAAAAAATACTTAGTGAGTGCTTCACGTGGAATGTGAGGGCTGTTTATAGCATTCCTGCAGATACTTTCCTCTCTGTTTTGCAAAAGAAACACTGTCATTCCTGAATTGTCACCTTTACTCTAGGGACATTCACAGTAAAAATAGGAGTTATGATACACAAAGTAGTCAAAGTGGTAACATTTTCCAATTAGACATCAATGAAAGTGAGTAAGTATAGATTCAGCTCTTTCCCTTCTTATGCTGTTACTCCAGCAACAAGTGCTGTTCTGCTGTTTGGGGACCCGCAATCCTTGATCCCACTTTGAAACTGAAACTGTATTCCCTCTTGTGTCTTTGCCTTTGGTCACTTTTTTTTTTTTTTTTTTTTTTTTTTTTTTTTGGGGGGGGGTGAACAAGTCTACTATGGCATTAATTACAGTGCTAGACTGGACTGTGTAAAACTGAAGTTTAGTTTCTTGCTCTGGCAAGTTTTGTGAGCAAGATGGGAAGGATGTCAGGCTTGTGGTCATATCTGGATATAGTCAGATGGCCAGGTAGCTAATTTCTTGAGGGACTAGATCCATCTTGATTGTTTCCTATTAGCTAACTTAATTAGTTCCTGGCTCAAGAAATAGTATGTGTGTGTGTGTCTGAAGCATAATGAGGCTTTTGAATCTGTTAAGAATTGTTAAGATACCAACAGGTGGCAAAGGCCCCAAAATTTTCTGCAGATACTGTTCTCCACATTAATTATAGATGAGAACATATCAGATTTGGTTGCCTCTGCCCTCTAGCTCTCTAACACCATCCTCTAGCTCTCTAACACCATCCCCAAAAGCCTTGAACTCTGAAACGCACTACACTGGTTCCAGTATCCCAAACCAAATGTGTGTCCTATGACCCAGTCTGATTGTTTGCATAATAATTTCATTATCTAATAAAAACCTGAATCAATTTGGGTTTGAAGTCCAATAACTGAACTTGTTAGAGCATATTTTCATATGAATCAAGGAAAATATATCTAACCTTGAAGTAACCTATTCTAGCAGTAGTGAATCAAGTATAATAACTGGTATAGGGTTTTGATGTTACCCATGCTCATGGCTAAAATAGTAATTAAAACTAAAAATATCTTTAGTTTACTTTTGTCTAATTTTAGACAGATTTATTATACTACTACTATTATTATTGCCTTCCAGAGAAGAGTCCATCAGTTCTGCTTCCTAGGCATCTAACACCATTTCAGGCACCGTGAAGGCACCATTTGTTTTGCCTTCTACATTACCTCCAGAAGGAGGTGTAGCACTTGGGCATGTAGCGTTGTATCTGTCAGCCCTGTGCAGATGTCTTGGTAAAACCTAGAGCACCTCAAATGGCACTGCATGCCTATGTTTAGGCAACCAAATCCCCCAAGTTTCCATTGTCTTGTGGCTTAGACACTGAAGTTAGCTAAGGACACCTACGCTAGACATCAGTACTTAAGTGTTTGAAACCAAAGTCCAGTCCCACTTCTAATAATCTAAGCTTTCAAAAAGTTTCATGAAATTGGTCCTTTTTCATGTCCAGTTTTGGGCCTGCATCTGTTTCTATAATTTGAGAAATCCAATATTAAATTCAATTCAATATATCAAAGCATATTGTCACACATGAAATGTGGTTATTTAACTAAGAGTGCCCGCAGAAATGTGCAAAAAATTGTCAGACAGTGTTTCAAAGATGTTTCATTTGTTTCATCGCTTAAAGATAATAAAAAGTTAGTAGAGGATTATGTAGAAAACACATTTTTTTGTCTCAAATCTCAGGTCTAAAGTCAGTCACAGAAATGTTTAAAAGAGCAACACTAGCACTGTGTTAACTGACAATGTCAAGATAATATTCACTCTAAAATCATTACCAATTTTCTGTTTCGTTATCCTATCTTCTCTCTCTCTCCTCTTCAACTAGGTCTGTGCCACCTATGCATTCAGATCAATATTTTACTTTGTGATTTTTCTTATGCTTGGAGCAATCATTTTCAAAACATTCTACCACACCTGGCATAATCTCCGTTTCCTGACTTCTACAAATCCTATCAAATTGCAAATGTTAACATTAATAAATGTAAAGCTATCACTGTACTTCCTGACTCTTGGCTTTCTGAAAGCTGCCTTGATTTCTGACATAATTTAGAGTAGTCTTAGCAGTGCTGTTAATCAAGAGGGACTGCAGCAATATCAAGGATCCATTATATTGTCTGATTAGAATAAAATGCCTTTTCATTCAAGCACAGAAGAGAAAGAGAAGAAAAGGATGATAACAAACTTTATACCAGCTATTTTGGGGCAAATCTCCACCAATCTGTTTAGGGCAGAGTTGTTTTCTGTGTGTCACAATAGCCCGAGAGAGTAGGAATGGACCCAGTGGTTGGTTTGCAAAAGAATTATTAATCTATATCTGGAAGTGTATCTCAAAATACATGTTATGAATATGTTCTAAGAATATATATCCATGACAACTCTCCCCAGCACAGTCATCTCCCTCTGCCTTTGCAGCAGTATAGGAAATCTTTGATCTTCTCCTTTCAGCTACCCCATCTGTTCGATTTTCTCTCCTCAGTTACTTAATCTGCTTCAGTCCCCAAACTTCTACAGGGTGCTGATCTTCTGACTGCTCTGTGCAGCTGATCCTCCCTCTTCAGGTTCTTGAGCTTTTCACTTATTCAGCATTCAGCTGTTCCAGATGCCCAGACTCATTTCTAACATCATTTGGTTTTAACAATTTTTAACAATCATTTGGTTTTATGGGTTAACACGTGCACTGCTTTGGATCCTTTATTTATCCACTGGCTGTGTTGAATCCTCTAGGTATTTCATTTTTCTGGAACACTCCCACCACTTTTTTTTTTTTTTTTTTTTTTTTTTCTTAAGTGTTTTGGGTCTGTTAAGTTTTACCCTTCACTTTCTGTTACTGGGATTATGATTTAACATATCTGATCTGGTTAAGATGGGAGGGCTGTGCAGGAAGTGTACAAAAATAGTTCTTCCTCAAGCGGAGGATTTGCCTCTTTTATTACTTTTCTTTCTAAGACCTTGGGAAATCATGAGAAACACGTGTATTATAAAGGTAGTTAAAAGGAATATGTAATGTAAATTGTGGAATAGAGCTTGCTATAGAGAGTTTATGTGGAATGAAGTTTGGAAATACCTTAACTAGCACAATGTTAAACACAACTTTGCCCTTAGGTAGAATGAGGACAATGTTATCAGAAAAAATGCTGATCCATTTTTAAACATTACTGACCTCTCCAAGAATCATGTTTAGCACTGGGTTTATTTCTGTGTTTTATTACACAGGGCTTTTCTATAATATATGCAAGGCTAGAAAGGATCAGATTAATGTAGGCATAGCTCACTCATTATTCATCAGCTAGACATCCTTCAGTTTCTGAGTAATCTCTGATGTCATTTCTTACTGTAAATTGTCCAAAATTTAAATTCTTTAGCATGTAAGTATTTAGTGCACAGCTTCACTATGCAGAGTCTTCAATGTCAACAAAAATACAATACATGTGGATTAAATTGTTTTCCAAGCAGCAGTAGACCCAGTAGGCCTATCAGTCTCCTACAGATAATTATTGACTGCACTGATGGTAGCAGACTGTTAAGGTAAGATATTTACAACTCTGCTTTACATTTTTGAATTTCCAGCTTACAACACAGTACCATAAGTACATCTGGCTTCGATTAGCATAGGAGAATAAAGGTGACTGCAGGTTTTTAGAGTTTGTTAAATATATGACTTCATCTTTTTAATTAATTCATGCATGACATATTGCAATCTATAAATGGGAATGTGATCCAACTGGGATTAATTATTAGCCTTTCCTGTATCTTATCATTTTTTATTTGTAATTGTAAATACTGTTCACATTCATGTTTAAAATGGAACTACAGTAAAAACCAGCCCCTAAATTTGTCTCATCCCTAAATTTGTCCTCCGATTACATTTGATGAGACAAGCTATATGGTGACTTCTGAAGTTTCCGATACCATGAAATTCTTTTTTTCTGTGATTATTTTGCATAGTGGGTGAAAGAATAAAATCAAAGTTTGGCCTTATGTGGTTGGTCTCCGATACCAAGCTATCTCAAAGGGCACTTACATCTATATACAGACAACTAAAACCTACCCCAGAGAGAATGGAAGTATAAGGTAGCTCATTATTTCACTGGACAGGCACGTGACAATTTAAAATCCAGTTATGTGCACAGAAGACAAAGAGATTATAAAAGTGCAATGTAAAGTCTTGGGTAGGGCATGATGCTATCATTAATTTGGTTTTTGTTTTGCTTTGTAGTCCTAAAGCACTTACTCCTCTGTAGCCTCTAGCACCACTTGATAAATATTGATGATGATGATGGTGATAATAATAACCATGAAATTAAATATTTTGGGCCCTGGTTGGACATTTTCAGGATTAATCACTTCCTTTTTTTTGATAAAAAACCTGACGTTCTCATGGACAATAAACACCTAAAGCAAAATTTTTGAAAGAAAATTAAATTTTGCTTTGAAAACAGCCTGAATTTTTTCAGGAAGCCTTCTATGTCATAATTTGCTACAGTAATGATGTACCTGGCAATTAAGTCATAGGCAGGCCATGAGTGTGTACGGATGTTAATTTGTCTGTTTGCTAATACCACAAAGTAGTGAGAAGCAATGGACCAGAAGTATCCCAGCTGACAGAAGGAAACTGGACTAACATGAGTACTAAACAGTTTTTACACATATCAGTACTTGCTGCTTTGCTATTATTAACATGAAATGAGTCAGCATGGTTGATTACTGCGTATTGTGTGAGCTCCAGATATCTTTCCTTACAGACCTCCATGGGAATGATTTGAGGCTAATGCATCAGAGCTACAAAAGGAAATGGGCATCACACAACATTAATATCATGAAGTCTTCAGAAAATTTCCATCCAGGGGAATTTATATCCTTGAGTTACTTGCTTAGGCTTATATAGCTTGACCTGGATTAATTTCATCTTGTTCCATTGCTCTATATTCCTTTATCCCTCTAAATCTTTCTAAAAACTGAAATTACCCTCCAAAGGTCCTCTGTTTCTTCATTGACAACGTATGCCAGTTCCTTTACATTACTGTCTATTTAATTTCTAGGTAGGCACTTTGCTTATGTGCCTAATATTAGATATGATGAGTCTCATCTGGGCCTCTGAAACCAAAACTCAATCCTTTTCATTTTCTGCATTTTCTTTCATTTTAAAAATAATATTACAACTCCCCAGAATACTGATTTTAGTCATAGTCATGTCAATGTGCCTCTGATTCATAATTTGAAGAAGCTAATTTTCATTGCACACTTTGTACAGAGTTAAATACAAGGTTCTTCCTTCCTTCCACCAATGCCTTTGAAGTTATGCATTGCAATTCTTACCATTGTGGTTTCTAATTTTTTTTAGAAACTATTAGTATGAATCTACATCTGCAGCTCAGTAATTTCACCATGGAGTCAAGCATCTAAAAGGTGGATACTTCAAGACTGAGTATCACATACCCAAAAGCCATATTCAAATCACCGGTAATCAGATCTGAGGTGGATATAATGGTGTTGAGAGAAATAATCAAGCTACTTAATCGTTAGGGTTGTCATGCAGTACACTAATACCAGTACACCAAAA
The DNA here is from genome assembly GCF_036370855.1 of Dromaius novaehollandiae. NCBI lineage: Eukaryota > Metazoa > Chordata > Aves > Casuariiformes > Dromaiidae > Dromaius > Dromaius novaehollandiae. The sequence continues at coordinate 169,471,273 of NC_088098.1, read as the reverse complement.
ATATCAGCATTATTAAGTACTGTATCACTGCATACACTAACTATATATATACACACACATGTACATACACATGCATATACACATTCAGACATAGATACTATATGCTATATTTTCTCTATATATGAACTATGACATTATGTATACTCTATATATTCTATATGTACTATTATATATTCTATATGTGTAACGATATAACTCGGTGTCCATTTCTGTTCTCCTGTGAGTGATTTGGCCTGGCACACCACTGCTTCCCTTGTCTTGTGATTCTGCCTCTCTTTGCTTCATCACTTGGTTGCTGGCTGCTTCTTGGTGGGAGATGGGGACATGCAAGCCTTCTGACAGTGCAGAGGGACAGGCTGAAGCAGAGGTGCAACCAGATAAAGGCATTTTTTTCATTTGCTTTGTAAAGTATTGCAAAAAAGGAGCATTCCTATGTGGCAAGTGGTAGTGAGAGGCTACAGTTCCCAAGAAGGAAGCTTATAGTGGGGGTCATCCCATACCTCTGCAGAAAGAAGAAGCAATTGGTTTGTAGAAGAGGGACAGGTTTTAACCCCCCATGACCACCACCAAAGAAATGAGCATGACTGGTAAGTTTAAGGTATTTGAGAGGGGAAGAAAAATACTCATGGAAAAAAATGATACTTAGGAAATTGGTTACTTTTCAAAAAAAAAAAAAAAAAAAAAAGCTGTTGTGATATTTTTTCCGATACTGGTGTTATGAAATCATTAAGTCTTATCATCCATTACTCTTCCAAGCCCACAGAGCGGTCTTGGCTGGATGTAGAGGCAAAATATGAAAATTCAGTGGAGAGCATTTGCACAAATCTCTAATTGCATTTCCATCTCAAATCAATAGGCATTTTATTAGTGTTACATCAATTTCTCAGCAAATGAGCACATGACCATGTGTCTTCTGAAACAGCTGTGTGCAAATGTGATGTTGATAAATGGCTGGAGGAGACTTAGCAACATAATAGATACTGTGATGGGAAGTGGTGTTGGAGTTGGAAGCACTGTGGCCTTAAACCACCTTCTATATAAGCTATATAATCAGTTTTCTAATAATGACTTACATTCAACAGCAACTTTAGGCAGCATTTCACCATTTATGAGCAAAAAAAAAGGTTGCATTATTCACTCACCATTTGTTAAAATTGTTGAGGGGAAAAAAAAGTAAAATTCACTGCAGTCATTTGACTAAGTCATCAAAGTACTCACAAATACAAATTTATGCCGCTTCTCACTAGCTAAAACAGTATAGAGCTGGGAAACAAAAACAAAAACAGCAAAAAACCCAAAACATAGCTGTGGTGTTCTGTCTGCCTAAGCACACTGTAATGGAACTAATGCAAGCTTCACATCAGAAGAATTGACATTTTTCTAAAGTTAAGTGCAATGAAGCATTATAAGTTTGTTTCTTATTATGCAGCTTGAAATGGAGCAATGAAGCACTTTGTTCTTACTTTGAAGAAAACTCTGGGGACACATAAAGCAACGGACAGATTCTTGCTTACCGTACTGTTTGGTTAATTTCCAGTTAAACTACACAATCACAACAAGTTTGAAATAAAACAAAACAAAAGCACAAAGTTCCTCAATTATTTTTAACTAATGATTCCATTTCCTTATCCCTACGTTTAACTTCCAGAAAGCAGTAGAAATAATATGTTAAAGCAGCATTTTGCCAATAGCTGAAAGTGTCACTTATATGGCTTTATGCTTGATAAAATGTAGCACATTTTCAAAATGGTATGTGGGCGTCGGATAAGACTAATGGTGAACTAGTACAAAATATGAATAAGAGTGTAAGAATTTGGCCTTAAAATGAAAAATAAGTGAAGAACAGGTAGTACGCCTACACATTATCCTCAAAAGATGGTACAAGGCTTGTTTGCAAGCATTTATGTGTATGCATATATATATATATATATATATATATATATATCTGTGTGTGTGTGAGTGTGTGTGTGTGCATGTGTAAATATGTGTATATACACCACAAACCTGAAAACATGCTATAAACATTTCATAGTTGTCCATGTCATAGAAGCACAGTTAATTATAGTAATGACAAGGTTATCAGTAAAGTTGGCTTTTAAAAATGAAGAAGATGAAAAGCTTTTAATTAGTCACCAGAACAATTTTAAAAAACATAACTACAACAGTGGCAATTTAGGCAACGTAATAATACAAGTTAGCATAATACTACTAATATAACATTTTTCATGCGTAGATCACAAAGGACTTTACAAAAAGGCTAGAATATCATTATTCCCATTTTACAGAAAATGAGGTACAGAGAGACTAAGTGCCTTGGGAACAAGAGACAGAATCAGGAATACCACACAGGTCTTTTGATTTCCAATTCAATGCACCACTACTTTGTGCCTTAGTAGCTCTTCATTCACTTTCTGCCATAACTTTTAAAATTAACCACAACTACTAATAAGAAATAATCATGTAAATTTAACCTCATTCTTCTAGCAGTTCTCTACATTTTAAACAGACAATCAGATTGACAAAATGTAGTTACAAAACTTTTTTTCTGGAATTAGTCATAATTAATAACAGCATGACAGTTGTTGGCTTATTTTCCCTCTCACTCTGCCACCAAGAAGATAAGTAGCTCACATGATACAATAAGAATATGAAACTGAATACCTAACTTCAAAGGGAAATTTTAAAGAATATTTTAACCTACATTAAGAGTCAAGCACTACTTCTTTGCTGTGATTGAGAGTTAACTTTTCAAAGTCTTTTTCTACGTGTATCGTATACACTGCAGCTACAAAGATTTAGGAAACTGGCTGAGCTCAGCTGATCTTTGTTTTTAGGCATGTAGTTTATTAGACCTTATATCCATAGAGCTCTGTGGTGGTTCAGAATGAATCTATACCACCTTTTCATGAAGTTATTAACTTCTAGATATAGAAAATAGCACACCAGTTTAGGTGAAATGCTCAAACCATCTTTCACCCTAAATGGCAAATCATTCCTTTCAGCGACTTTGCTACAAAAATCTCCATTCTCCTTTTATTTAATAGATGCTTTTATTCAAATTAGAATATGCATTTTTTCCCCCAATAGGTTTTAATTAAATGGTGACTTCTATTAAGTGTGAGCAACATGCTGCTTCTCACAACGCTCGTGTGTTCCAAGGCTGAGCTTTCAGAACAGACATGTCTGCCTTAAATACGTCTTATAAGCGTTTTTCAGATTGGGCTTTACAGACCAAAGATATTCTGGAATAATCTTCCTCAGTAGGGAGATACTATTGAGCCAATTGATTCATCTTGAATTTCTATAAAGTTTCTGATCATCTTTGCTTTTTAATATCTGGTGACACTGGGCATAAGTTCAGCTGTTCTTCAGTAGTATTTTTTTTTTCCTGGCTTCCATATTTCATGTTAACTTATCGGGGTTTTACCTCCTCTTAACTGTTGTTTATTACTCTGAATTTAAGTTTCCTACACTCTCTTCATTCTGATTTCTTGATTTGCCTAATAATCTGATTTCTAAGTTTGTTTAAATTTTTCTAGGGAGGTTGAAAAGTGTTTCTTGGTAAGAACTTCATGCTGTATTTTCTTTTCCCAGAATATAGTACTCAGCTTCTTTTTAAGAATAAAATATGCAAACCAAAAATTGAGTCTGCATTAAACAGCATACTTTTGATGTTCCTCTATATGCAGTATTATGTGCATATAGTAGTATAGTAGAATTTCTACTTCTTCCAGTCATGTTCCTTAAATAGTTTTACTTAATTTTATTTTGGATAGAAAGGATCAAACTTTTGATATTGTTGAGACTAGGCTGACCAGATTTTTTTTTTCTGCCATGCAAAACATTTCCAATTTCAAAGTATATTTTTATTCTTCTGTAGAAAATCAAAATTTGTTTTTTTAAGAGGAATGCTGTCCACTGAAAAATAATTACAACACAAAGATTCTGATTATCTTTTCTTTGCATCTTTTTCTTAACTGTGAGTGATCTGTACTACAATATACTTGAAATCTTGTTTCACTTGGTTGCAAATAATTTTGGAAAATTTGACCCAAAATGTCCAACTCACTGGTTTTATGTTTTCTTAAAAGTGTTGATACTGGTGGAATTTGACTACTGAAAAGTACTGTAGTGAAGTTATATATTTTTTAAATGCAGGCCATATGTTGCCTTTCTGGGATTAGGACAAATTGCTATCCATGTTTTATTTTCAGCAGATAATGCTACTTAGAGAAATAAATAAATACAGGTTCACTTATAAATTATATCTGGAAAAGAAAGTCAAACATATAAGGTACAAATTCACTGCATGTTCTGCCATTTTTTTGCATTCTTTAAATGTACTATCACTCATGACATGGATTCATATGTCCCAATTTATTTTTCTGCCTCACAGATTCCACTTGTGTTCAGCAAGTTTCAGACATGGTTTGCCTCCAAACCCCGACAAAATGTGTAAATACACAAACTCACTACGTTTTTTGTTATTCTTTTTCTGATGCCTTGTTTCTCTGAAGTCTAGACATACTGCCTTGCAGGCACTGTCACTATTTTCTCTGTCTAAGTATCAAACATTCAGGGAATGCAGAGAGACACAATCATATTGTAAGAAAACACCATCATTTGCTGTCTTTCCAGTTTCTATCAATCTTTTAAAAAATGCCAGGTTACATAGATATGTATGAATGTTCCAAATTTTTAACCTTCACGTTGAAAACATCTGGGCAGTTTTGACCAGCCTTGGAACTCTGATTAATATAGTCTCTGTCTGATTTTTCCTTTTTCCAATCTCTCACTGACAACCAGATCTCAGGGATGAATTCAGTGGTGCTGAATACCTGCACTTCCCATTGATCTCAAAGTGTAGATTACCAGGATCCATTTTTATATCATTCCATTAACTTGGAATCTAAATTTTGGACATTTTATTGAACAGTTTTCTATGGTTAAGCCAAAAGATAGAATAATAGATGGTGAGCAAGCAATACTAACAGCATGCAGAAGGGAAAATATATCTGAGAAACAGAGGAAGTTGGAATGATCAGGAAGCTCATAGGACTACATCAGTGATATAAAAGTAATTTTCCTCACATTACCTTTGCTCCACAAAGGAACAGTGAGGAATATCGGCTTCACAAGTTTCCCAACTCATCTCTCTAGGAATTCATATGAAGTCAAGCTAATCAGGACAACCCCCTTCTGGAGTCTCTTCTGATACAAATCAATATACATTGGTTTCTTTCCTTCTCCTTTGCTCATTTTTCTACAGATGAATATTTGTGAGCACCATGACACATGATTACTTGATTGTCCATTTCTTTTGGGTAAAACTGTCAACTTCTGGATGCTGCAGTTTGTGGATAATAATAGTTTAGAAAGAAAATGAAAGCAAAATGCAAAGAGTTTAAGACCAATTATCATGTAGAGACACCACAAATACAGGTAAAATATTCTTATGTGAAGTTTTGTCATTCTAAAACACCAGAAGAAAGGCCTCCAGAACTTTATCAATACTTCAGTCTTATTGCTCTTGAGCTTTAGGAGGTCACAATAGGAAATGTCATACACTTTTGATAACTCCATTTTTCCAAATAAGTGGTATAAAAATGACATCTATGTCATTGATCTCTAATGTCAACAGAAACATTGTAGATAGCTTCTTCTCAACTTTATACTCACTGTAAGCCTGATGAATCTCTCTCATCTTTGTTCTGTAATGTAATTTCTTAAACTTTGGAAGCCTTCGTTACAATTTTCTTATTCTATTCTGTGAACTGAGAACTATATGCTGATTATGAGGAAACTGCAGCCAAAATTTCAGAAGACTTGCAAGGCATTTTTCTTGAGATATGAAGAATATTGCAGACATGAAAAATGATTTCAGACTGTTGTAAATTCGAAAGATGTATCCAGCAGCAAGAACCTGTGTTGGGCAGCTAATATTTTATATCCAAGGACATTCCAGAACATTATAGCAAAACAGGGCAAACTCACATAAATCCTTCTGCTCTTGCTCTTGGACATGCACTTTAATAGTAGCTACACATTTTCATAAACATGTGTTTGCCATCAGACATCAAAAAGTCTGTGGAAGTTCTTCATACCATTGTGTGTCATATGATTGGTCTAAACTCCTGGTTAGTTGCAAAGAATCTTACTCTTGTCTTGGGACACCTTTCAGATTGCCACAAATGTTACATTTCCAGATGAAGGGAGCTCTCCAAGCAATACCTCCTTTGTGCGGAGGTAGCTTTTGATATATTTTTCTTCAATGTTGACATAAAAAAAAAATCCTTGCCTATTGAAATCCTTAGCTATTATCACTATTATCAAATTACATTAATTTTGTTGAAGTTACTGACATCAATCCATTTGGATTGAAGTACTGCCCCAAAAATGGCAAAGATTTATCAGATCTTTATACACTTATGTACAAGTGCATGTCTGGGACTCAGGAATATTACTTCTTTCAACTCAACTCTAGTTTCTTCTCAAGAAATATGATCCAATATGTCACACAAAAACATTTTGAAATTACTGTGGAATGAAGTGGACAATATTTTTTTCATAATGTCAAGCTGACTTTCACTTATCAGTTTGCCAGAACTTTTTCAAAATTTCTAAGTAGTGTAGACAAAATTGACTCACTGACTGAATAAATAAGTACCTAGCTTTATCATACGGGAGCTTTTTGATGTTCAGATGTTTTTGGTGTGAGTGGCAATCTCAACTTTTTTCATGAATATTAGAGGACTGTGAGTCACATTTCTTTCAGAATTTTCTTCTAAACAGTTTCTCAAGAGATGGGTGTACTTTTTGCCATTCTTTCTCCCATACATATTGCTGTTTTCTGGAAATATTTAAAAACAAACAAACAAAAAACTTCTTTCGGTTTAATGAAATGTAGTGCTTGGATCCTGCTTACAAAGAATGACTGCCAGAGGACTGCCAGGAACAGAATGTGCAAAGCAGGTGGGCTGAAGTTACATCAGATATCATTGATCACCTCCACAGTAATGCTGAAGTCGACTAATATTTACATCAGTCTGTCACGGCTATGATTGATTATGGCTCAGCTATGGCCAAGTACAAACATTTATGAAATAAGAGACAAAATAGAACAATGGCTAAAATGGGACAAAACATAAAAAATAAGACATAGTAACTAAAACCAGGATGACTCCGGATAGTAAATATCATCAGTAATTTTTCTCAGAAAATGAGTAACTAGGATTACCACCAGAACACAAAACAACTCCAGAGCACAAAACAACATGCTATGTAATGAAATAGAGTGGGAACATCTTATTCCCAGCTGTACCATCAAAAAAATAGCCATAGCCATACCTTTAAATCCCTTCCTTCCTTCTTCCACTGAGCATTGTTATACTTAATACATTTGAACAACCTGAACTTCTTCAACCTTGACTTCAAACCTAGTCCAGGTTAGTTAGTTATTTATCTCTTCCAGTAGCTATCTAAATGTCCTAGAAAAATGAGCAACAGGTAATGAGTTGTGTGATCAAAGAGTTCAAAAATAAATAGAGCTATTTTGCAGCTGTTGCATTATTTTCCAAAAAAAACTATAATCAACATAAACATGAAAAAGTATGAAGCACGGAGGAACTCAGTAGCTTATTTTCCTGGGTTTAATGATATTGCTGCAGAGAAAGCAAAAATTCAGAGTAGCCCTGATCTTTGCACTGTGGCGATTATTCAGCATCAATATTTCAGACAGGATCTAACACATTTTACCTAAGGCACAACTAATTTCACAGTGCAATGAAAGTTTTTACATGCATGATATTTTCTCTCTGACATATTTTCATCAGTCCTTTATATTTTGCAATGGTTTATCTTAAAGAGTTCCAAAAAAACCCCAAAACAAAACAAAAAAAAGAAACAGTGTTTGCTTATATTTAAGGAACTTAGCAACATTAGAAGTGAGCTAGACAATCAGATGAGATATGACACCAAAAACACTTACATAAATAGCATTACATTTACAGTTTAAAATGAAGAATACTACTGCAGTCAGTTATTTTCAGTCCTTATTCCTGGCCCAGACCTTCCTGAAGAAGTGAAGGAGTAATGACTATGTGTTTGTGTGTGTGATATCAGGTCAGTGAAAGAGGATTGACATTGTTTGCCTGTGCGTTTTAATGTTGCTAACAAATACTGTGTCTTAAGTTGTCATTCAGTCATTCAGCTTTTAAGTCAAGGTCTCCTTGAGATTCCATTGCTCATATTTGATAAGACAGAAATTTACAATAAATACCTGAGTTTATTTTAGCTTTTATCACTGCACAAAGTTTAAGAAACCTTGCATCTATGGGACTTATATTTAGGAACACACCTTAAACAAAAGTTTGAATTTGTAGTTATATTAGGTTTACTGAAACCAGAGTCTTTCTAGGACTGGGTTTAATAGACTACTGAAAATTTTGTAATAGCAATAAGAAAATCAGTTCAACTAAGCTCAAGGTATAACATTTGAACCCCACTTTAGTATTATTCTCATGTTTAAAATCTTGGAATCTATGCAGCCTAAAATCTAGAAGTTAATGTATTTTGTATAGAATTTACTGACAATGAGAAATATGATAGGTAGGTTTTTGGAACCCAGGTATAGGTTCACTTTATCAGAAACATAATTACTATTGGAAATTTACTTTGATACATTTAGGTAGTTAGTATGAAATGTCACAGAAAGCTTCTGGCTTCATTACACTGTCTGAAAAGAAAACAAGAAGTATGGCATTAAACTTGGTCTGCGAGTCAGAATTCTGAGAAAATTCTGAGATGTCAAGATGTGATTTAGTCATATAATGGGCCAAAAGGTTAAATTCTAATTACTTATTTAAAGTGAAATATTCACAAAATGTTTCATTGTGATCTCATCAACAGTTAAAGTACATTCATAACATTTAGTCATAAAAGGAACCATAAAAATCATGATCAAAATGCTGTGTTTCCATTGATCATTAAAAAATGGAAGAAACCCTATTTTCTGAATAAAAGATGTTCTGTTAAAAAAACAAAACAAAACAAAACAAAACACTATCTCTATATCTTTCTGAGACAGGTTATTACTTTATGACTAATTTGTACTTATTCCTGAATGAATGTTTTTCCCTCTGTAGGACTTTTACTCTGTGTTGTTATAGTTTTTTCATTATGACTCATAAGAAAATTGTTCTGGAGAAAATCTCCAACACCTGGCTGAGCTGGAATGCATCAGGTTTTGTCTTCCTTCTATACAGTGACGAATAAAGTACTCTCAATAAGTCCAGTAAGTTTCAGTCAGACTTCCTGAAGGAGAAAGTCCATGAATCTGCAAAAAATTACACATTTTCTTAATTCTGCAAATTGTGAATATACTCATTGACTTAAAAGGTAATTCCATATGCCTGTGCTCACTTATCTTCTTTTCAGAGGCCCTTGTAAAATGGCCAGTACAATAAGGAGCTTATATCCTTCTTCTGCCTTTGTACTTTTTCACCATGGTGACTGTCTCAGCTCCCACTAGGGGAAATAATAGATTTAATGCATTATGTGGTGGAAAAATATGTGGGAACTTGCACCCATAATAATAAAGAAAATTTTCCACAAATTATTATTCATAAGGACCCTCTAGAGGTTTACAGAAAGGATTCATTTATCCTGATACCTTTCCCTAAAAATATCTAGTAAAAGACATTTAGGAAAGGAGTGTAATTGTAGGGGACACCCCAAGTGGCTAAGTCACTTGGCAAGAAGGAAGATGAAAGAATCTGAGCCCTGCTCACAGCTGTGTTTATATATGTCACATTAAAAGCAAAACACATAAACCAGGGAAAAGAACCTTATGCTACCCTCTCCCACATGCCGCGCTGCCCACTAGGGAGCAGGGTCATGCTGTTTTTCACTTGTTCTACTTCTGCGCCTGCCACTCTGGGATCCCTAGCTGTGCAGAGTCATCTCACCACTCAGCAGGACAAGTGGAGAAAAGTGACTCCATCCAGCATATTTTAAGGCCAGATAGGGTACTGCTTTCTAGCAGTGAAAAGATTGTTTTGGTTAACAAAATCACTGAACCTGACCCCCTGCTTTCAGGATAAACGTTCCAATGAATAGGATAATCTATTTCTTACATCTGTGGTTTCGAGTGAAAGTGACTGCGGTTGTACTGCTTTATGCTAGATTCAAGTCTACCTGAATGTGTGCTCAAAGTCTGTCCCATTTAACCCACCGGCTAAATCCCCTGAAAGGAGCATAGGCAGATCTATGGATCAGGATAGAGGTTAAACAGGAAATTGCTCCCCAGTATGCATCTTCTCTATCCATGAATCTATTCCTCAGCTAGGTACTGTAGGCACTACAAGGAAGAAGACGGAAATGCTGTGTAAGTTTAGGTGCAGTGTTACTAAATTTTTCTTTAAGAAACAGGATAAGTAAAGTGAATTAACCTTTTCAGAACTCATCTACTTGGTTCTTATTATTAGCTCTCACTCTCAGATACGCTGAGACTTTGTATTAATGGACTGTAAATATATCTTAAGGATCAGCTGATTTTGGTATGAGAAGAGCATGGTTTAGGAAACTAGATTTATTCCTCCCCACTCCCTTCCCTAAGAAAAACAAAACAAAACAAAACAAAAAAAAACCCCCAAACTAGTCTTAGTTGCTAAACACAACCTCAGAAATCATGCAAGATCATATTTTGATCTTCAGTATACTCAGCCAAAACTGAAATAGGATTCAGCTCCAGATTGTAAATACCTAAATTTAGTTGTCTACCATCTGGAGCTGTACCCCACCTTTAAGTTTACATTTGTGTAATCTGGAATCCCACTCCTTATTACAGAAAAGTAAAATTCAGACTTTTAACCAATACAAATTATTGAGAAGCTGGAAAGAGTGATTGATGAGCAAAGGTTAAAGCACCCAAATTGCATAATGTAACAAATTATTGATTGTGAAGATGACAGGAAAACAACATATTTACAGGGTTTAAGTAAATGACAGAGTAAAATTACTTCAGCAGCTACAGTTGTATATGAGCAGAAATTATAGAACCAAAGTTATTCATAAACAAAAAATCACACAATATTACTATGGAGAAGAGAATTAAGAAAGGGAGATTTGATATTAAGGATGAGGAAAAAATCTTAGTGATAGTTTAATTTAGGAAAATTATCAAACTGTCAGTATATTCACTACATACATCTCTTAATTTGATCCTGCCTTATGCTCTACCACAATGAGATGATTGATATGTTTATTCTAAATTCATGTATGCATAGTAATTTTCACATTTAAAAATATATATTCCTTTTATATTTTTGAAAGTACAGAAAACAGTGGAAAGATCTATATCACCTTCCACAAGGATTTAGTAGGATTAGGTATCTATGTGGATTTTAGCATGAGGAGGTCCCTCCTCCCCCTGCTTGGGGCTAATCCATCTCTATGCACATTCCTAAATCTAGAATGACTTTGTCAAATTCAACGTAGGAACAAAAGATGCAGGCGAAGAAGTAAAAGGGTCTTCAGCATTCACCTTCTTCTACTAGAAATAACCACATCATATCATCTTATTAATAACACTATTATGTATAGCAACAAGGAAAGCAGAAAGTGGATAAATAGGAAAGCTCAATTATCTTGTCTGGAAGTATTTCGTGCATATTCCATTTTAACAAGCAAATTCTATATAACAAATTGAAATTGAGATATATACCTATTGAGGGCTATTTCTCTTAGGGAGCCATGTTCACATCCACCTGCGTATCTAACATTGAAGAAGTGCTCCAAAAAGTTCCCCATGCTACCTCTCTTTCAAATACACATTCTGATTAAAGGTTAGGATATTGACTATAAAACTGATATGTATGCTTTTGATAATATAGCCAAATAAATTTGCTTTTTGCCATTACTCATGAAAGGTCACAGACTTTGCATTAACCCACTAGCAAAGGCCTTGGGACTTGTCAGGCCTTGTCTTGGTGTGAGCTGATTTTAGCTTGTTTTGGCCATGATAGCAATTGCCTAATAGTGAAGTCACTATTTCCTAAATTTGTTTTAGTTTAGCTCTAATTTACGGTAATACCAAGTGTGGAGTAAACTGTTTTGTGTCTCCAGATTACAATGCGGTGTGGAAGCGTACAGCCATAGGGTGTCAATAGAGATCCCAAAATGCAGAGACAAGTCACAATAGTCAATTACTGGTCACTACAGGAGTGCAGCCTTGTGAGTCAGGCAAAACGGGTTTTAGGGATAACACGTGGAACAAAAGGTATATGTTCCTTTTTACACAACAAGATCCTGAGTGCAAAATAATATCCCAAACTACCACGCTGCCCCTTCCTATTACAGGTTGATACCAGCAGACCAAGATGGGGCCTTGCACAGGCAGCAAAAGGCATAGTCAGCACAAGGGCTGTCACTCGCAATGGTGGTTTATGGGCCACCAGGTGCAAAAACACTTTTCCGCTTATACTATATTGGCATCTTTACCTTGGGGATCACAGCAAGCTAACGCTACAGTTTGCTGGATATACTTCTACTTTTATGAGTGCAGTAGGCCTCTGCTTTATCTGCAAACCATAGAATATCCTGACTGATATTCCCCCAGTTAGGAAGGGAAGTAAATTTCATGTAAACTAATATCGTGCAACAGGTCTAAAACCGTCTCTTGGAGTTTGAAATGAAAAGGAGTAAGGAAAGAAGGTTTTTCTACAGGTGTGGGTCTGACACTATGTGCTACTTTTGTTGCACAGATGATTCAACTGAAGTAAGGACGTGTCAGGTTATACAAAATGAGCTTCCACATCTGATATGTGTACACATCAGTTTTCCTCAACAAAAGAGATTTAAGCAAATGCATTTTATTTTGTACTTGGAGGAGCAAGGAGCATCCACATGGTCATTAATAGCAGTATGGCTCATAGGCTATATCTTATTAAGTCTTTCTAACAGCTCATATTTAAGTGTCTTTTCAAACAGATTAAGTCAGATTTCCATGAGATAATTAATTCATTCTTAGGGCATGATCAAAAATGCTGTGTCTGTGTTATACACAGACCTGGTGATGGTTCACCAAATCACCAGTTCACCAGTTCATTTGAATTTGTAACACATGTTCAGTGCAATCATCATAGGTTGGTAGATACCAGGTAAGTTATTATCAATCTGCACCAATATAATTTTATGCCAGGTCGTGTATGGTGTATTCTTTCACACACTGCTGATATGAAAAATATAATGTAAAAAACTGTCGGAAACACCACATTAATTGCCTTGGTTTATTCAGCAGAAATATAGTCATATGTTTAAATGTGATTCATATTAATTGCACACCGATAAGTGGGCTGACACCATAAACATACACCACGATAACCACGGAATTCCACTGTGAATTTATTTTCTACTTTTATTTTTAAAGGCCATTTGTTTTTCCCTAGTAATACATTTTTTTCTGTAAGTCTTAATGTCCTTCCTTGGAGAGTTTTCTCTCTATAAAAAATCTTTCTTTTTTACACTTTTTTATGTGATTGGTTCTTTCAATGAGTAAATAAATATCCTGCTTGGTTTGTATGTGTGTGTGTATATATATATATGTATATATATATATATGCCCTTAATAGAATATTCATGATCACATTTCAATGACTTGAAAGCAGTAATTGAAAATGCTGGAAGCTTATGTGCAGTTTTTTATGTTCACTGTTGTGTCTCTTACACTGTTATTATCTTGAGTAATACCAATTTATGTGAAATAAATAAGGAAAGACATCATACATCACTGATCCCCAAATTATAATATAAATTCAGATTTGCATACTATAAATGATTTTCAAAGTTGTCCCTGTTTTTTCTCCTTCAAAATTCTATGTCTAAGTAAAGAAACAAACTTTTTGTTGTTAATGTGTATTCTGTCCTGAAAACTCAGATAAATGATGCTATAGCATTTGCTTGAGAAATAAAAGATTTTAAAATATTTGTGGGCACCTACTGAATTTTTAACTTAAATTCCAGACATTCATCTAATTTTGCTTAGATCACCATTAGACTATATTTTTCTTATATTATTCACTTATGGTATGGAGCAGATAGGGATGCTTAGGAGGATATATTTAAATTGTAATGATTAGGCTTTTTAAAAAGTTAATTTGGTCATCTTGAAATTGTCTCATTTAAAAACATCAGCCATTCCCAGAGAGAAAAAGCCATGCTTGCTAGAGAAATTATTTGCACTGTTGTGCATTTTATTTCCTGTAACCTAGATTAACACATAATTATTTTCTAAAAATTAATTAAACAAGATTATAATGCCAAAAAGAGTAATAATGGTAATACTGTAACAAAATTTAATAAACAACAATCATCAAAACAAAACCTCACTTATTTTCATTGTTTCATGGTCAAGTCCGTGGAGCGATTCAAACAGCTGACTGATTTAAAAGTTTTTTGAAAAGAAAAAATATCATTTGCTTGCATAGCTGCACTTTGCCCTTCTCTTTGGTTCAGAGGAGTCATTCTGATATTTCTGGCTGTCTGCAGCTTTTGAAATTATCTATCTGAAGCAGGTGTTTTTGCAGACTCTTCTTTCATATATTTGTCCCTGTAAAGAAAGGTGAAGGTAGAAGAAAGTGCTTGAGGTTATCTTTGCAAGTATCCTATTGGATAGTTCCTATGCTGTTTATTTCCATTCTTTATCTTACACTATCCCCAAATGATACTATAAAAGCAGCAGGATAAATAGAATACAGTTATCCAGCGTAATAGGAAGCTCTTTTCTAGGTTTCAGAGGAGAAATTGAAAGAATGTCTTTGACAATGAAAATCCTGAACTATTCCTCCATGGAAGAGAGACATCATCACAATCTTTGCTATGACATTTCCTATTAATGATGATTATACTGTAGCGATGTTTAAGAATTTGAATAATAAAGGCATTTGAAAAACAGAATGATTTTATTCATTACGTCATGTAAAGCTAACAGCCAGAGATTTTTCCTATCTTCATGTTTCTTCACAATGCCGTGTGCATACTCAGTTCTTCTGTATTTCAGAAATAAGCATTTACCTCTGTGTATTTTCTCATGTACTTTAACTATAGTTCTAAATCTGTGTTCTGAGTTTTGAGTTTGTGGCAAAGCTAGGCTAAATCTGAAATCTCTTGTATTTTGCGATTCATGTTCTGGTGTCAGGTTATCACAGTAATATTTCAATAATTTGTATTACAAATCCAAAGCTCAAGGGAATTCAGATTTAGTATTCTGTCCAAGGCCCATCTCTACAACATGTATATATTTTGTTTCTCTACACTATATATATAGACACTATATATATATATATGTCTACAAAAGTCAGATGTACGGTATCTTTACCTGATACCAGAAATTTATCTACAGTTTAGTATACAGAATTAGTGTATTTAAGTCTCTCTTTCACTAGTCAACGTATAGCAAATGAACAATCATTAATTAAATGCTGTCTTTTAGAACTAACAATCAAAGCTGGTAAATCTGCCATCTCTTCTGTACCACAAATCTAAATAATGAGTGCAACTTGTAAGGAGTAGTATCACAAAACTCTGAGCTGCTGCTGCAAAGGCATCTTTTACATTTAAGTATTATAAAAGTATTCATTTTTAAAAAGAAACTGCTGATATGTACTTTTTTTATCTTTTTATCCTTAGGAATCACATAGCATTTTACAAAGTAGGATCTCATCTTCAAAGCATTACCCATCTGAGATATCCTAGCTATGCAAATAATTACACTTGCAAAGTTACTGGCTGCATGAGTAAAATGTATGTGATTGACCTTTTCTATAATGCTCTTACCTGACTTTGAAAATGGAGCAGAAATCTAAGAGCTCAAGGCTGCACCAAGTCAGTCAGGAATTTTTTCCATTGATTTCACCGGAAGGCAGTGAGGGGCCCAAAGATGCCAAAAAACCCATTAACCCTAATCTATATTACTGGCTCACAGCAAACTTTGACCCCACTGAGTCTGGAACTTTGCCTCTGCAGTGTGTGCCAATCCGATCTTTATTGAACACTGTGAACCTTGCTGTCACATCTCACCTGGAAGACATGAGCTTTTACTGTTCAAAGGCAGAACACAGCAGGTTATGCACAAACCTCATTTCTGTCTGTTGAGCAAAAATTTAATATTTATTGTCCCCTGTTAGATTTTTTAATATGAATATGGGCAGAGTACTTTCAGCGTCTGAAAAAGAGCAGTTAGATGTGTTGGTATTCAGACTTTTTGTTTTTTTCAGTGACTCTTGATCCTTTGTACTTTTCTACTCTTAAGAATATATAGTTCACACAGTGTATTTTTGATATTTGTGATAAAGAAGAAAAAAAATTGGTTCTAATTTGACTGAGGCACCACACTATCCAATTTTCCATTATGTTGTAATTGTTTGATGTTTAATTTAATTTAATTTAATTTAGTTAATATTTAATAGGTAATCTCAGAAAGGAATTTTCATTCATCATTTTAACCCCTTTTAAACTATAGTTCTGAGAGTGTCTCCCAAGCTCACAAATGCTGGAGTTCCATAATAGCCACTGCGAGGACCTAACCATTCCTAACCTTATTAGGCTGTATGTTCCCTTGTTCAAATAACCTAAGCAAACTGAATATTGATTTTTACGAGTACTCTGTTTTCCTTCACAGCTAAGAATTCAATACGTACAGTCTGTCAAGGACAGAATTATTGCTCCACACAAAACAGTAGCTTTTATTATGTAATTTAGAAGATCACCAAAAATGATACTGTCTGGATAGGAGACCCTACATTATGTACCATAGAATGAGATAATATTTATTTTTCTTGGAAGATTTCTTGATTAAGTTCCTAATATTAAATTGATGAAGTTATACTGAAGCTTGTAGAAGCTAACATCATACTATGTGACATTTTTGAAAAATCTTAAAATGCTGTAAACAGTAGATGGTCTATGTTAGTCTATGTTTGTCACTTTATACATACTCTCATGAAGAAGTTATTAGTATTTGTGGGACTAAGGTGTACAACATAAACTTGACTGCTTGTGCCTAACCAAACGTACAAAGAATGTAATCTTTTCCTGTAAGTAATGAAAATATAAATAAATAAACAGATGAATTTTAGATGCTTCCAGAGAAATGGGAGAACCCATCCTAAAAAAAAACCTGAACAAGTACTTTTTTTGCTTTCTGGTTTATTTAAAGCAACAAAGTATTCTCAGTGACCTTTCTGGAAATAATTATATGATTTAAAACACATATTTTAGTATTCTTCTGTATCAGAGTTAAAATATAAAAGAATCTGGTTATGCAACATAAAACAAAGTTAAAATTCAATGAATGTAAAATTCAGTCTTCCATTTCACTCGCTTTTCTTAATGATGATCTCA
The DNA here is from genome assembly GCF_036370855.1 of Dromaius novaehollandiae. Classification (NCBI taxonomy): domain Eukaryota; kingdom Metazoa; phylum Chordata; class Aves; order Casuariiformes; family Dromaiidae; genus Dromaius; species Dromaius novaehollandiae. The sequence continues at coordinate 169,453,876 of NC_088098.1, read as the reverse complement.
CTTACCCCTTACTTGTTGGATTTAATTATTATTATTATTATTTTCCTTTCTCCTTCTTTTTCTCTGGATGCTAGCATGAGAACCAGAGAGAACACAAAAAACAAGAACTTCCTGACTTAAACTGTCCATTCAGGATAGCAACTTCAGGAAAATTTTCCTCATTTGAATTCCTCCTTGAATTACTGGGATTGTGATTGCTCAATCACTCTCAGAGAAAGGTATGTGCACAGATCAATCAAAAAAAAAAAATAGTGCATGTTCAATGCAGTTTACAATTTCAGAATTTAGCTGTAGTACTCTAACATGTCTCTGAGTATACATAACCAAATTTTTCTAGTTCTCACACTTTGATGGTGTTAACTGAGTAATAGAAAGCATGTTAAAGATATCAAGATGATCACCTTGGGCAATTAAAAGTGAACACATTCATGTTTCTCAAGAAGGCAAATAAAAAGTGTTTCTGTTTCATGAGTTTTTTTTTTAATTTGCTTTCATGTGAGCAAGTTACTATATTTTCCACCATACTCCATTCTGAAAAAAAGCGTTTGAGGTATTAAACTGAAACTTAAATATTTATCAGGAGGAAACAGTATGCAGGGAAAATTTCATCCCAAATTGTTAGAGCTTGGAAAATTTCTAAGCAGTGGAAAATAGTGTCATAAAAATGGAGATTCTGGGAAAATTAAAAATAGATATTCTTACCTACATCACTGAAAATCAACAAGAACAATAATCAATTTGCTAGGAAATTGCATGCTGGCAGCAAGATTTACTTTAGTCATCTTTAGAAACTGTGCCAGAATAATCCTGTAAAACTGATGAAGGAAACAAGCTCCTTTGAAGCCCTCTGACATCTTCTCTATGTCGTTTAAAATAGTCACCACTTCTAATTTTGTGAAGCACACATATCAACCCTGATTTTTTTTACCTAATTATTCACTATTAACATTTTCATGTTCATGGTCTTTTGGTTATAAAAAAGCACAAGCTCAAATATTCCTTAAGTTAAGGTAAAGCATCAATAAGAATGGTAATCAACAGCATTGCCTAGTTAGTGTATTATGAAACACTAAAAAAAACCCAAAACAAAACATAAAAAGGAGACTGCTTCTTCCATGTTCAAATCCTCTTTGGTATGAACAGTTTTATTAAGTAACAGTCTGCTGATAAGGGAGTGATCTGCTGTTCCCTGCCTGTGGGGGCTCCTGTGTAGCTGGAGAGTGGGACCGTAGTGCTCAGACCTCAGTGGACAGCTAATGGCGACCTGTGCTGGCTGGGGAGCAGTTTTCTTGGCAGAAGGTGAAAAGGGGACCCAGAAGCTCTGCTCCAGACAGTGTGGGACCATCCAGCAATGGTGGTCATGCCCCCCAGGGCTTGGAGCCCAGCGCTGGCTGGAAGAAGCACCCAAGCATATCAGAAGCCATGGGCCAAGTAGAGTGTTGAGGTGGGGGGAGGCTGCCTCCCATGGCTCTGGGATCTGGAGTGGAGGACAGAGGGTGATGGTGGCCTCACCTGTTGGAGGTGAGCAGACTGTGTAGCATCAGGGAGGATGAGTAGGAGTTTGCTGGAGTCTTCACAGAGACTTTGCAGAGGTAAGAGACTGAGCAATGCAGAGAAGGAGGGACAGTGAGAGACTGCACTTGAATGACTGTGCACAACGACTACCAAGATAGGGATGGCTGGGAGCATGTGACTTTTGGGAGCTGGAGAAAGTCCCCTTCTTTGCCTTCAGATCTGAATTTACAGAATCGGTACAAGGCCCTAATAGCCAAGGAAGGAGAACAGGCTGCATTAAGGGAGACTTCAGAGCCAGCTGCGCCTGAACTGAGTATCAACGCCTAAAGGAAGCAGCAGGTGACAGTGTTTCGAGACTTTGTTCTGCAGGAGAAGCAGGCACCCATCTGCCAAACAGACCTGCTGCCATAGGAGGCTTGTTGCTTACTGGGGCTTGGATCCATGATGTTTCATGAAGGCTTCCAAGGCTCATGCAGCCTTCAGACCATTTGCTCATCCATGTGACACTGCCAAGGGAGATGTGGAGCAAATCAAGAGTGACTACAGAGCACAGGGGCAAATGTGTTTTTCTCCTTGATCCTATGGATGAAGGAGAAAGACTCAGCTAGGCGTGGATGCATCCTGAGAGTTAGCAACTTGTTGTTTAGCTTATGTCACAGGCAATGCTTTGATGTTTATGACTATGGGTCTTTTTTGGGGGAGAAAGGGTGGCTAGCAAGACATGAGAACTATTTGAAAAAGTGCATGAAGAGCACTTTTGCCATCAGGGCTGGCCAGCCTGGTGAGGAGGGCTTTAAACTAGGCATATCAGCAAATGGTGATAACAACTCACACGTAAGTGAGGGAAGGCAGGACAAAGGTACATGGGGCAGGGTGATGGGAGTAAGACAGATCTTGTGAAGGATAAAACAGGTTGGAAGGAGCTCACCTCAAGTGCAGGCACTTATGGTTCTTATGGGAGACTTAAACCTCCCTGACATCCACTAGAAGCACAATAAAATGCAAAACAAGCAATCCAGGAGGTTTCTGGAGGGTGTCAGTGATAACTTCTAAAGATTGCTTCTGGATGGGCCAACCAGGGGTGATACTTTCCTGGATCTACTGCTTGCAAACAAAGAAGAACTGGTTGGAGATTTTGTAATCAATGGCAGCCTTTGTTGCAGTTATGAAATAGTAGACTCCCAGATCCTGAGGTGAGTGAGGAAGAAGAGTAGCAGAGTACAGATCCTGGACTGCAGGAGAGCAGACTTCAGCGAACCGGTAAGTGGGATCCCATGGGAGGCAGCTCTGAAGAGTAAAGGCGCGCAGGAAAGCTGGCAGGTCTTAAGGACTGTATTATCCAAATACAGCCATATTCCATCCCTGTACCCTATACTCAAAGGGGAAAAGAAAAATAAATAACTAAACAAGCAAGTATAAATATATATATATGGATATGCAGATGTATATTTATATGCATATATATGTATCTCCATATGTGTGTGTGTGTGTGTGTCTGTATATACAGACACCAACTTGGCTAAACATGAAGCTTGCAACTGAAGTCCAATGCAAAAGGGAGTAATACAGAAGGCAACAATGAGCACAGGCTGCGAAGGAGGACTATAGAAATAACGCCTAAGCATGTAGTGAAAGCTAGAGCTCCTCTAGGGTTGAAAATGGCAATGGACATCATAGGCAAAACGAGGAGCTGCTTCTGCTACAAGAGCAGTAAAAGAATAAACACAAAAATGTGAGTGAGTGATTTAGAGATAAAGCTGAGGTACTTAGTGTCTCCTTTGCCTCAGTCTGCACTGACAGGTTCTCTCTGGCCTTTTTGGTTAGAGCCAAGGTTCAAGGAAAAGAGAGACAAGCAGTAGTGGAAGAAAATTGAGTCTGGGACCTGTTGAGAAATCTTGACTTACACAACTGCATGGGACCAATGGGATACATCCAAGAGTGCTGAAACAGCTGACTAATATCATTGTGAGCTCATTCTCTACCATCTCTCAAAGATCAGGGAGATCAGAGGAAGTCCCTGATGCCTGAGGAAGGGCAAATATTGCACCCTTCCTCAGAAGGGATAAGAAGAATGATCTGGGGAACTACAGCTTCATTTGGTCCCTAGAAAAATAATGTAGCTAGTCCTCTTCGAAGCTATTTCTTAGCACATGAAGAAAGTGACTGGGAATAATCAGCATGGAGTTACCAAGGATAGTGCATACTTGACTGACGTGATTATCTTCTGTCATGAAATGACTGTATCTGTGGTTGAAAGAACAGAGGAGGTCATCTACCTTGAATTTAGCAAGGCTTTTGACATGCTCTCCCCTAACATCCTTGTATCCGAGCTGGTAAATTAGGTCTGGATGGTAGACTACTATGTGGTTGAAAAACTGTCTGGATTGTTAGGATCAAAGGGTAATGGTTAAGCTTTGGTTCTCTTCTTGGAGGCTGATTATAAGGGGATTCCTCAGAGTATGTCCTGGCACCTATCCTCTTTAATATCTCTACCTGGAGGAGGAGACAGAATACACCTGGCTGATTTCACAGATGATGCCAAACTGGTGTAACCGGTCAATGCACTGGAGTGCAAGACTACCATGTAGAGGAGCTGACAGCCTGGAGGAATGGGTCTGAAATTCAACAAGCAAAGTTCTCTCCCTCAGAAGGAAGACCTCCTGACAGGGATATAGGCTGGGGACTGATGGGCTGGGGAGCAACTATGTTGGAAAGACTCTGGGGGCCCTGGGGAGCTGAACAGGAGCCAGCAGTGTGCCCTGGCAGTAAACATGACCTACACCATCCAGGGCTATAATAACAAGAGCACAGGCAGTAAGTTGAGAGATGTGATTATTCTCTTCTACTCAGCACTTGTTAGACCACATCTAGGTACTGTGTTCAGTTTGGGCCCCCCAGCACAGGGAAGGCTTCGATAAACTGAGTTCAGCAGAGGGCCACCAGGATGGCCGAGGCTGGAGCACTTGCCCTGTGAGGAGATGCTGAGGGATCGGGGCTGGTTCAGCTTGGAGAAGAGATGGCTTGGGGCGACCCAACAGCAGCCCCCTTCATGGCATGTAGTCAGAAAGTGAAGTACAGGCAAAACTGTGACACCTAGAAATGGTAAGGGCCTTAATAGTATATAATTAATATTAGTTTGCCTTGAATTCAGTTAAAAGTATACTAAAATAACGTAATGAACAACAGTGTAAAAATACTTTGTAATACTGTGTCACACAATGCATAAGCATTTTATATAAGTGTGTTAACCAATGTGACAACCAAAGGGGCAAAGAAAGATGTGTGTAACTGTACACAGGAGGCATCCAAGTAATAAAAAAGAGTTGCCAAACAAATATAAGCACAAAGGACTGCAAACAGACAGGACATCTTGCTGAACACAGGGAGAATGACTAACAAAATAAACAAAAAGATAATAAAAGTCAGGAGCACTTGAGACCTCACCCCACATTTTTTTTTTTTTTGGGGGGGGGGGAACAATGTAAAAACATCAAGCATAAATAAGAAAGATGGGGAAGAAAGAAGAGAGCCCACTTCAATTCCAGTTTTCCTCGGTGAAGAGCCGTCAAGCATGATCATCTTGACCTCAGAGACTAAGAAGGACTGCAGCCATCACTGCTAACTATATGGCATCAGCTCTGTGGTATTGTATATTCACACCTAATTTAGGACATAATTGTTGAGGTAAGTTTTGTATGTGTCACCATTGCGATTCTAACATGTGGAATCATTATCTACATGTTGATAATGTGGCAGGAGAATGAGAGACAATAGATATAACTGCAAAGGGGGAAGTTGGGACTGGGTATGCATAAAAAAATAATTCACTTTGAGGATTATTAAGCATTGGGCCAGGTTATCCAGTGAGATTGCGGAGTCACTGCCCTTGGAGGTTTTCAAGACCCAGGTGGATAAAGCCCTAAGTAACATGGTTTGAATTCAGCGCTAACCCTGCTCTGAGTAAAAGTTGGACTAAAGACCTTCTGACATGCCTTTCAACCTAAACGATTCTGTAATTCTCTTATCGGTAACTTATCTGTGGATTCATAACAGTCTAAGTGTTGAAATTGAAAGGCCTGTGTTGGCTGGACTGAATACTCCAGTTCTTCAATTTCTTCATCTCAGTGCAGGAAGAAAATGGAGTAATACTGTGCAAAAACATGCAAGCTATCTGCAGAAAGCGAAGTGGTTTTGTCAGTACATGCTTTGCTTAAACTAATAAGCTGATTTTTGTACATAGTTTCTTGGTTTTGAGATGAAACTTGAATCCAAGCAATAAAGATGTTAAATGAAGTTAAAACTATAGTGCAGGTGGATGGAGATGCTTCTGCATCAGAATGTTTTGTAAGACATGATTATTTAGAACTATGAAATTGGCTTTATATTGGTAAGTACCTTCCCTTAAACAGAATAACAGATTATTTACAATTCCAGTAGAAGCTATTTCTGTGTGAGCTGTGCAAAAAAAACCATCTCAAGTGGCTGGCCCCCAGTGATATTTTAGTTTGCAAATGTAATGCAAAATGATGTTTTACAATTTAACTCATTTTACCTTCTTTCAACAGCAGTGAAACTCCGAAGTTCAATGTTGTTTCTTTGTGAAACAGTGTATGGATCACATTACTCTCTTGGTTCAATTTAAAGTGTCATGTTAAGGAGGGCCTCTCCTGGGTTTCTGCAGATACCTAAGAACTGCATTAATGGACATCGATGGTGTTCTTCCACTGTTTTAAGCAATGGAAAGTATTGTCAATGATTTTAGGGGAGCTGAAATACAGAGTTCAGTGAAAGGAGCAAATACACTGAGAAAATTTTGATCAGGATTTAGTCAGACTTAACATTACCAAAATTAAAACAACTGTTCAGAGAAAAGGTGAAGTTGACCCTTAAAGACACTCATCTTTATTATGATCAGAACGAATAGACATAGTTTCTGGTTAGATGGTATACTTAAACATGCCTAAAATTATGCCTGTGAGATGTCCCAGATGCTACAGTAAGATTATTCATATGGTGAATGGAAGCAGATGTTTAAGCGTTTTGGGAGTATGGAAACAAGCTCATGTAAAAGTTGTGTATTTGCTTCTCAAATAAAAGTTATCAATTTCCTGATGCAAGCAGACAGAAAAAAATGAATATGGAGAGGCCAGTGACAGTAGTAACATTGCCATATTGCTAAGAACAAAAAAAAAAGCGCTAATTTTGATAATACTATCAGTTGGATAACAGAAAACTATATTTCTTGGAAGTACAGAAATCTGACTCTACTTAAGTTGTTACAAAAAATAATTTCATCACTAGGAAAGGTAGTCAGAATACAGGCTTTACTCTTTTATTAAGCTGACCATAGGGAGCTTTATTACAATGGGAATAATCCAATTTGAGATCCCCTAAGCTATTCTGCCTCATTTAGTCCAGTCAATACATTCAGTAGGGTCTGGAGAGCTATTCTGCTGGCCAAATCTGTCAAATTTAAGGAAATCAGAACTGCTTATCATATTCCATTGACTGTATTCATTTGGGACATGACTCAGTTGTTCACAGAAAGGCATTGGGTAATATCTGAGATGCCAGAGGAGACCTAAGGAAGACCTGCACTTGTCCAGATAGCAGCTAGAGGAGGATAATACTTTGGGGGGTTTAAAAGGGCAAGAGATGGCTATCTTTAGGCAATGGCATCCCATGCTAAATCTCAGTCGTCTATAACAGCAGCTTAGACTTGTAAATCACAGGTATGTTCTGCCTTATAAAGTAGTAAATTAAGGTGACTGTGATCTGCAGTTGAAAAGCAGTCAGGCATGAATATGGCATGAAGAAAGGAATATGCTTATCTCCTTAAAAGATCTTTAGCACATAAACATCCCTGTAATTTGAATGTAGAATCACTGGACATATATTGACTCTTACAAGAAGCTTGTCAAGGGTAATAGCCTACCTGGAAGCACTGCTCAAAGAAGTGAGACCTTGACTACGTCTGCCCAACTCTAAGTGACTGGATTAATCTGGTGTGAGCTGAGAAATAAGCAAAAATGAACTTTGCTATGTAGCTGTTGCTAACTTCAAACTTTTCATAACACATTGAGGGTATGAGACAGAGGGTGATAGAAACCATGCTGACAACCATTACATTGGCCTTATATATGGAGAAAGTAAAATAAAATGACCTGTGGAGGATTTTCTAGAGGAAAACAGACATGTGAGCAATCCAGCCCTAATGCTAGTAGCAAGAGTGTGAAAGTAGGTTTTGCGGCCTACCGGTAAGGTTACTAGAGGGCATGCAATGTGGTGAGAAACTGTCCTTGGAACGAGAAAAACAACTCCCAGATGTTCAGTAAGGAACTTACGGGCTTAGGGGAGTTTCTTTGCCTTCTCGTTGACAGTACATGCTATCCAATCACATACTGTTCAGATGTGTGTGCTAAATGAACATGTACCAATCACTGTATAGTTTGATTCACATGATCACAGTTAAAGCATATAAAAGATGCTATTTGGGCTTAATAAAGTGTCAGCATTTAATCATATTGATTGGTGTGCTGTCCGTTTATCTCCCGCAATGAGCCAGTGTTACATGACTAGAGAGACCATTGGTGGTTCAGGCTGCAATGTAATATAAAAAGCAATGGCTAGTAACAGCTAGTAAAGGCAATAGCTTCTAGTGAAGAACCCATCCACTGATGTCTGACATGGTGTCCAAGGCAGATCTCTTCCACATAAGGGCTGGGTCACCAGGCAGGGCTTGTATACGTCAAGTGATCAGAGCAAATATCCTGCTCCCCTTGGTCTGTGATGCTGACCTAGGAGAGACCAGAGGGGGTTGGGCCTTGACTTGTATGAATGTGCAGCGTGTGTTGTAGAATAGAAATCTTGGAACAGAAATCACTATCCACATGCTGCATGCATCCCACTTGGCAAGTAAATTTTAGATTATATGTCACTGAGGGGTGTGGCTCTGTTTTTGCATCCATCTCACCCAAATTCCCCTATGACATTAGCCCGACTAGGTTACCCTGTCAACTGGGTCAGCAGTGACAACCTTTCGTCCTTTTCAGGATGTCTATTCTGCTTACAGATACATCAGCTACTTCTATAAAGGCCCTTAGGGAATTAGTGTAAAGTGAAACAACCCAGCTCCATCTCCTAAACTAAGAACTGGCAAGACATAGCACCCTTAATGTTCAAGAAACTGTTTAAACACTGACTAATCAATCCGGCTACAGCCTCATGAGGTAGATAACTATTATTAATCCCATTTTTCAGACAATGAAATTGAGATATGAAGCAGTGAAGTGGCTGAGGGCCACACAGCAAGTCATTGGCAAATAGAGCATAAGAACACAGGTGTTTCTGGCCTCCTGACCTTCACAAAATCCATTAAAGCAAGCTCATTCTCTGAATGGATGATGCTGTTTCAGCCTGTGAGCAGAGAGCTCTTTGAGGTAGTAGTAAAAATTAGAAAAAAAGAAAAAGAAAAAAGAAATAAAAAATCTGTTTGTTGTGCTGATGTTGAGATTCCTTAATTGTTCCATTTTATATTTGAGATTGAATGTTTTAAGCTCCTAAAAGAAAATGCTTCCTTATTTTTGATCTTATATTTCTTTTGCTGATGAGAGTTTTTCAGCCTTGTAAAGAGAATTTTATGAAAATTTTAAAAAAAGGGGAAAATAACTTAACTATACTTTTTCCACTGAGCACACAGTATAATGCTGTAATAGCTCCTTAGGACTCCATCCTGCAATGAAGTATGTGGATGACATGTCTATCAATGTTTTAAAACACAGCTGCTGTGCTTGTCTGTATGTACAACAGACGTCCTATCCAACCCTGCAGACAAATAAGTAAATAAATAAATACATACATACATACAAGCAAAAAGTAACAATGGAAGCTTTTTTAAAAAGGTTCCTCATATATTCTTCATTTTAAGAAATAAAAACATTATTAGTTACAAATAAATGTCTACATTTTACTTTCAGTTAGAACTAAAGTTAAAGAAAAAAAACCATTTTTTTTATTCTTCTTGGATGCAGAGAACTGTACAGGTATGCCAGGATAACTCAATATCATTATCTCCACAGCTCTGTAGATTTTTGACCCACAATTAAATGAGTAATATAATAGATAGACCACAGAGATAAATTTCCATATATTAAAATACCAAGAAGGGTTTAAAAGGATATCATTCTCTATACCATTCTATAAGTTTCAAAGTATTTCCATTAAAACTGTATATTCAACAGTTCCCTAATTATTTTATGCCTATTAAATTCTGCAAAACTTTTTTCAGTGAAGGAAAATGAATGACATTAACTGAATATTTGACATTTCTAAATCTTCAGACATTGTATTTCTTATTAGAAGTAGCACATATTCTCTGAGACATGTTATTCCAGCTAAACTATGGCTTAGTAAGTCATAACTGAATTTTAACATTAAAAATTAGTCTAGTGCAATGAACAACAATCCTATGACCAGTCCCAAGTTCATATCAGAAAAATGAGGATTTAAACATAACTTTTTCCCCATTCTGATCGGATGACTGGGTTTCCAAGTCACTACTCTTTGTGAAGCATATGTGTGGCTCACAGAACAATACAAGACTTTTCTCTTGACATATCAGTGACTTTCTTTGTCTCTAAAAAGTCTAACATTAATAGGGTTTGATATGGAGACCTCTGATGTAAAATGAGTCTCTACCTCAAAAGAGTGTCTTTGGTTGTTGTTTGTATGTACAGCACACAAATCCTCTTTTCAGGTAAGTAGCCTTTAATGGACAAAAGTATACGACTACTCTGTGCTAGGCAGTTCTCAGTAGTACTTTTTTAGCAATGACTCAAATTAAAACAAGCTTTGACTTAAAAGGCACAGCCTGAGACCTAAAGTAAGTGACAACAGAAACAGGAGGATAAATGACGTGATATTCATTTAATCATTACTGTCATTGTGTATAACTTATTTTCAGTATGGATCATGCAGGTGGATAAATAGTCCATAAAAATACATTGAGATTGTAGTTTTCTAAAGGAAAAAGGAACAATTAGACCATATGTTTCCTTTACTCTCCCTTATTTTTTAAAAAGCTGTTAAGCCTGCTTTTCTGGTGGTTACAAATAAGCTTCCCTTATAAACAAAGAGGTGATTCTCAGTTTCTTAGCAACCTCTATCATGTGGCTAACGTATCATTGAGATTTTTACAAAATAATGTGTCATAAGAGTGTAATAACAGTTGTGTACACATTCAGGCTTCTACAGTGGAACTTTATCCAAGTTAAAAATGTGTCTTTTTTCATATCATTGTATCTTTTTGTATTTACTTTTACCCCGTAGATGATGGCAGAAGTCAGGTATTGGATCTTTTGCTATAAAAGTGAATCCAAGTCTCCTGCCTTATGGGAGTTTTACTGAAACTTAGGATGAGACCCTGCCATCTTTACTGATCTTGCATTATTCAGTCAAACTACTCATAGAGCAATATAGTAATCATGATGAATGGCAGTAGAGAGAATAAACTTTTTATACTGCACTTGTTAAGACCGTAATTACATTTTTCCTCACCAAAGGGTTCTCCTTTCACAGCTTAGGTGACTCAGGCTGTGTTTATGCAGGGGGCTTTTCAGAAAGGTTCTAAGTCCATTTAATTTGCTTACACTAAAGTTGGCCCTAGAGGATACTCAGACTTGGCAGCACTGACTAAAACACGCTGCTCTTTATAACTTTGCCATACATTTTTCTACAGGTTAAATATACCTAGAGGGTAAACATTTCATTATCTTGGAGATATTAAAATCATCTTACTTTCCAAAACACTTTAAATCCCTAAAAGTTTCTTATATAATTTCTTTTTGTTTTCAGGAAAATAGCACTATAACCCAGTGAAATTTCCACAGAAAGGTTCACACTGATCTGATAAAGAGGTCCACTAGCAACTTCCTTGCAGCTTCAAATATGACAGAATTTTACTACAAATTGCTGCTGCAGAGTGAAGTGTCATTGTTTTTGTTTTGCTGAGTTTCTTTATTTTAATAAAATACATGCTCGACATATGCAGAACTCTAAAGTTTATTTTTTTATACCTTTTAAATGAAAAGAGCATCTTTCCCTTTTATTTTATGGGAACTTGTTAGAAAAACTGGCAGGATTCTAGAAAAATGTTTGGAATGCTAGATTATCAACCTTGATGTACTAATTAATCCTTCCAAATTTATAGGACATAGCGAAATGTTTACAAAGCTCCATTTGCCCATCTCCCCAGGGTTTGGAAGTCAAACCAGTAAATTAAATTAAAACCATAAAATTAAAAATGTTCTTAAGCATACATTCAACTTCAAGCATGCAACTATCCAAGTAGTAAACCAACTTGCATCATGTTCTCTGTTTCAGTCTACACAGCATGACATTAACAAAAATCCTAAAATAGTTCTTGAAATAGTGAGTATCCTTCTTCCCTCAGGTTCACTGCGTAGAGTTTCAGTAGCTTCCTCTAGATTCCCATGAATCTAACTGTAGTCAGGACTCAGCAAAAATGTACTGTGGTGAAAATCTAAGGCTTCATTTTCATTTATATCATTTCACAGTGTGAATTAGCCCTAGAGATGTTTCACTTCGTTTTAGGTGGATTCAACACTAGTACAATGCTATGTATTAGCTTAGTGAAAATGAGACTCAGATCACGGATTTGTTAACCCACCACATCTTACTGCAGATATATCAGTTAAGAATATTACTTGCATATGTCATGCATAAAGTATGGGGCAAAATAAACCTATCAGCCCTGTTAAAGTTTGTTGTCTTTCTTGCTGTTTTACAAACAGCAACAGTGAGAGCAAAATAAATGTTGAAAGGTTATAACATCTTGCCTGTGCAAGGAAGTCTTTTTGAGTGGGAAATATTACATATAATTAGCACTATTTTTGTGCAGTGAGATCATCATCAGTTCCTGTAAGTGGTTTTCTATAGTTAAACATTAAGGGTTATATTTAGTTGCTTAAATATATGTCTATTGCCATTTGAGATGCCCTAAGGTATCTGAAATGTCCACACATGAACCTTTGCCTTTTGGAGCAGCAGCTAGGGTCTTAGCAGTTTACCCACTGACATCTTCAGTGCTGTAAACATTTGGGGATAGGCAACTGAATCAAGCCCTAAGAAATACTAGCAGGAAACAAGATGGACTCTATTAGCATTAAGGGAATTTCAAGGGAAAGAAAACTAAATGGGAAATTTGGTGCACTGGAGGATGTAAATTATTCACTACACTCCTACTGACTGTTTCTTTGCTTTAATCACAACAGTTGGGATTCAGTTTGTACAAATAATCACCCACACCTACATTTCTCTATGTTGATGTCTATATATATAAGCCACTTAAGTTTCTATTGCATTCAGCAGAGATCTGGGACTCTGTTAACTTGCCCACAGACAGTAGGCCAATACAATTTGAGATGTCCTCAGATCTCATCTTTGGTGATCAGTTGCCCTTGATAACCCATACAGAAAGATATGGGTTTTCTGCAGGTCTCCAGTTGTATTCTGCCAGCCCTATGCATCTGTCTCAGATTCTCTAGAATATCTCAGATAGTACAAAGCGCATATATGTGTGCACCTAAATCAAGCCTTTTGTCAATACCATCAATGTAAAGCTTGAAAGCTGCTAATGTCACCCCAAATTAGGAAACTTCATTTGGTCAGCTGAATAGCTCTTGAGCTCCATTGCCTGTACTGACTAGAGACTTTATTAACTTGTCCACATATACATATTTAGTGCACAGGTCTGGCAGATATGGCACAGGACTTCAGCAGATTTGCCCTCTCTGTAAAGACAGCTGGAAGATAGGTGGGATACCCTCAAGCAGATAAGATGGCACTAGACACCTGTGTTGAGGCAACTGAGATAAACTTAAATGTACAGATTTATATTACAGTTAAATGTCCTAATCTTGAATCCCACCTAACACATGCTTCTAGGTTGTTCACAGACATGTAAACAAACTATGCATCAGCATATGCTTGCACCATTCTCTTACCCAAATGCAGACTGCAGGCCACTGGCAACCTTCTTTTTAAAAAAATAGGAATATTTCTATTCTTATCTCCCCTATGGAAGAGACTTCCACAGATCACTTTTCTCACAGTTTATTTCTTCATTTGCTTGTTTTCCTTTCTTGGTTTTAAAAACGTGTATATTTTAAGCCGCTTTTCAGTTAACTTGTTGAAGAAAATTTATGTAACTATCCTCAGTTGACTTACTTTTCAATCTCTTCTGGCTGCATATTACTGTATTACTGGGAACAGAGATGCTTCTGGGTTCTCAGGTCCAGATGTGTTTCTCATCATGTTCCCAAACCATATCACACTTCCTACCCTGTAGTTAAGTGTCTACATCAAGCAACCTGTCAAAGCAGAGTGAATAAAAGGTGTGACATGTACATGTAGATTCCTGACCTTGATGTACAGGCACTACCCTGAAACTGTACCACACCACTCACTAATATGTGAGTTTATTTCCAGCCTCATTTTATGATGAATGGATTAAGATTTGTCTATGAAAACATATCTGATCCGAGCACTGGCACAGGACAAATAGATTGAATTTCTGTAGCATCATTTTTGTGAAATATATAGAGCTGCTTCATGCATATTTTGCAAAAAATATATATTAATTGAATGCTTTTCTGTGTGTGTGAAACTGAAACTGTGTGTGCAAAAACGAAAAGTTGCATTGGTATGGTAGTAGCATAGTAATATTAACTGCTAAAAAAGATTACTATCAAGGAAAGGATCAGCCAAAGTCTGACTTTACATGTGAAAAAAGAACTCCTGAATATAAAACATAGAATTTTATCTCAAAAGTTCAAAAAAATATGAAGGGTTTTTGTTTGTTTTTGCTGTTTTGAGACAAATACATGAAAACTAAAGAAAATGTGTCACTCTTTCAACAGAATCTATTTCTGTTTGCATCAATTTGAGAGAGGGAGAAAGGGAGAAAAAATACTTACTGAACTGAGAATTGGAGACAGAAAGAAAACTGTAATATTCAGGGAGATTTTTCTAATGTTAACCTCAAGCTAAGCCCATCAGGGCTTACTCAATAATGATGACAGCACATGTTTCTTTTCATGTATTTCATCTTGGCAAGGACAACTGTACAAAGTCAGGGAAACAAAAGAAGCCCATGCCTTTCCTTGTCCATGAAGTTTCATAGGTGACTTCAAAGTTAAATGATTTTATTCCAATTCTGCAGCAGAAAATGTCCAGCTAACAAAATGAAACTTAACTTGTCTAATTGGAGTAATAAGAATTGGAAAGGTGTGAGAAATCTTGTGAAAAGCTTTCATTTTTGTTTAGAAACATTAGTCACAGTGTACAGTAATTTGAGTGAATGCTAAGTGGTTGCATACTATTTTATAGTTTACTGTATCATAGACGAAACACATGAACCCACACGAGAGTACTTTATGAAGTGTCATTGCAGAGAAATCTTGTGATATCTGGTACATAACTCTGAAAGCCTTAGCTTACCTCAAGTAAAGTTACTTATGAATCAGAACCACTTGTGCCAACTTAGGTATCTATATTGTTCGCATTATTGAAGCCAGAATAACCTTCCTTTTCTCGTTATTTATTATCATAATACTGCAAGAAGTACTGAAAGAAGTAAAATACTCTCCCAAGTTTACAACTAGGAAACTGCATTAGAGGTATCAAGGCCTAAAGCTTAAAATGGCTTAGATGTCAGAAAGTAGAATATTGGAAAATGTCTTAATGCCTGAGAGTCTCCTTGCCCAACATTAAGTTCTTCTCAATGTGATACTTGCAGAGAATTAGGGAAATTGGATTAATCATCTTTTGGAAAATAAGATAAATATTCAACTTTCCACTTTAAAGGGGGGAGAAAAACAAAAACCAATGTCATACTAAAGGAAAAAAAAAGTTTTTCTTACCTCTATATTGCAGCTGTATTAGCTTCTGAAAATTGTGCAGGGATTCAGCAAAATTCTCTTCATCTTTGGTGTTAACAAAACAATTTCAACATTAGTAGACATTCCTCAAACCCCCAGTGTGCATGGCTGTAGTGAAACATGAAACATAAAACATAATTAATAGGACTGTTTCACATCTCTGAGATTTCTACAGCTGCTGATCATATCTTCAGCTTAGCTGTCTCAATTCTTTGCAGAATCCACATGGATAGATAAAAAGCTGCCTGTTCTACTAGAGAAACATAGACACCATTAAAATAGCTTTGTCTGGCTGACATGCACCTGTGCTTTCTGAAATAGAAGTTTTTCCAACAAACACAATGCTGGAAAGATGCAATTGCACAGTGTGACCTTGTTTCCAAACATTTAGTTGATTTCTCAAATGATTTATTTTTCTTCTAAACTTGGTTTAACTATTCATCTGTGGTAACTATTTAAGAAGTCAATCATTGTAACGTAAGTAGTGTATAGGAGAGTCAGAGGTTTAACAGTCCCCTGATGTGTGTTTCAAATGGATATGGCATTACAGAGGTTTAAGAGCAGCCCTTTTTGCATATATTTTGAAATGCTACTTGAAAATCGATCATTCCAGAGCAAACATGAGTATGTGAAGATAAGAAGCAAGCTTTTCCACATTATGCAAATTTCCACCAAAGTCAGAAAATGTCGCTTCACTTCTCAAGCTGAGAGGGTTTGCACATTTGAACTTCATAGAGTTCAGCTCAGCTCTCTGCCCTTTTCTTTCTCCTTCAGTATTTATTCTTAACTGCAGCATTGTAACTCTCAGATACATGTGGTGAGCAAGCGCATGCAAAATCAGTCTTCACTTAGGCTTTCTTTGATTTTTTTTCTTTTTAGTCCTGCCACTAATGAGTAAGTTATGACATTTAAATGTGCTTATGTGTGGGGTTCAACTCAATCATTTTTAGAGGTTAAGGAGTCTTTTGAAATGAAGTCTGTGGCAAATGAGTCCTGTGACTGAGACAATCTCTTCTAAGTAGGGTCTCTGTTTGGTATACTTCTAATTGTGGAGAAAATAAATGCATCTGTAAAGTAAGATTTTTATTATTATTATTATTACTGTTATTGATTAGTATGCATAATGCCTATGTACAATGCATAGGCAGTGTACAAATATAACACAATTTGATTTCAAAGTATTTTATAATCTAAAGAAATAAATCGGAGGACAGTGCAAGCCTAATTCCGATAACAAATTGGAAACATTTCAGCAAGACCTCATATTCCAGAAAAGGTACATGGAAAACCCTGATAGTCATATAACAGCTTGTTTTCACCTACCTGCAAAACAAGTCACATTAGACTTCACCAAAGATCTGCAGCAAAGACAGGCATTCTTTCTTCCTTTGCCAGACTGGTGTGTTTTAATTTGCCACCAAATAGATCTGTGACCCTGAATGTTTATTTAGGCCAAGTTTAGGCTTTTATTCACTGGAAAGATGAGAAGCTGGCGCAGATGCCAGTTTCTACTGCTGCAGGGAAGAAAGATATAGGGGCGCCTATTGTAAGGGATGGGAGCGTTAAGTATTACTACTAAAAGCCCCCCACCCTTCCTTCCTCCCTCTGGGATAGCAGTCACCAACCAGGCTGCTTTTCTGGGGTTCTGACACAAGCAAAGGGGGCTTTTAGGGTTATGGGTCTGTTAAAGGTCTTCTGACAAGCACTGGCCTGAATCCTTGAGTGAAATTGTAACTCTGGTAAAGTCAGCGGGAGCTTTCTCGCTGACTTGCAGGGAGACAGGATTTCAGGCATCCTCTGAAGAGCTTGGCTTTGAGAGGACAAGCAGACAGTAAAAAATTAGATAAGCATATGTCTTTTTCTGACAGTGACTCCTTTATGCAGAGCTGTCTCTGCTGTGGACAGGATGAAATAAAATGGAATTAATCTGCTACTTTCTCCTGTGATAGCCAGTTGAATATGCTGAACATTCAGAGCTGGAGGAAACTGCACCATCCTTAAAACTACATAATACTTCACTGCACTTATTTTTTGAATACTCATCCTCTCTCAGGACAAAGCTTTTGGGAGGGAACATGATCATGAGAATTTAAGAGGGACTGGTAGAATCAAAAGTGGGCTTGGAAGCTATCTCAAAGCATTTCTCACCACTACTTATCTTGAAGGGCAGCTATTAAAAATGCAGAAAGTACAAGACAAATATGGCAGATCTGAAGAACTGCTGACAAAGTCATATAATGTAGTAAAATGTTTAAATATACTGAAATATGTGTTATGAAAGTTTTTTCTTCTTTGAGTGAGAAACATTTCCTCCTTTCCAGTTTCATACTACTCAAATCTCCCCCACATTGAGGAATTCAGTGAAGTGAATCTAGTGAATTGAAGATTCATACACATGAATTTAGGAGCCCTGGAAAATTGCAGGCTAAAGAGTAAAATAAGGCAACAGACCATTGGGCCAAACAGGCTAGTTTATTTAAATCAAACGGAAATCTTCAGTTTCTGTTGTAGGTGACCTACTGCAGCTGAGGCTGTTAAAGGGATAAAACTACAGAGAAGGAAAATCTTCTGAACTCATAAGTAAGACATTAATGCAAAAGAATTTACAATAGGCTATTTACAACAAAAAGAGAAAAAAAAACCCATCAAATATTATCCATTATTTTTATCTTCACTCCTATTTTAAGGGAGTTCTCATTTATTTGAAGTTACAGAAACAAGTTTGTCACCTTCATTTCTGTGGATCCTTTACCAAAGTATTGAAAAGTTTTGTTGGTTTGAGCACAATGTTACATGTACAACATGATTGCAATATTTTAATATACTGGCTCCCAGTGCTTCAGTGTTACCATTTCATGAGATTAGCTTTCTGGCAATCAGACCAGAACTGATTTCAGATTTCAGGATCCAGACTTTAAAGGTCATTTATCCCGTGAAATTTAAAGCTTTCTTGGAGTAGTTTTGACTGTACCTTTGGTTACCATGACCAGTGGGCTTGGAAATAGCAGTTCTGGGCCCATAAATATAATAAGGAAAATGTTGTCTGCATGGATGCCTGGGTGGCCTTTCTGCATTGTTATTTTTAAGCAGCAAAGAAGAAACCTCAGAGCTGCCACTCTGTATTAAATGTTGAAGATAGATGTGACATCATTGTTTCCTTGATGGGAAGGGGAGGTATGAATTTAAGAGAAAGCAGTGTTCAAACCTCTTCAAACAAAATCAAAGCCTAGCCTTCAAAATTTCAGAAGCAGCCACAGTGTGAATTGAAGCACAGCTAAAACTAATCCCCTAAAAGCACAGGAAAACTCACAGAACCCATGACGATCTTTCAGAGTGGCTACTCTTGTAAAATGACAGAGCTGAACACACTAGCTTTCAATGTATACTGAACACAGCACCAGGAGGCATGAATGTAGAGGAGGAAGACAGAGTTTTGAGAGTTTGCAATGCTCACATAATGTTGCTGTAGTTTGCCGAATGGCTCCATTGCATTTGCATCGTGTTAATGAGAAAAAAAAAACATACTGAAAAAGTGAAAATTATTGACATTCTGGTCTTAGGACTTACATCTAACTATATCGAGAAGAGACATATGTCTGAATGCTATATCTTTCATATGCAGCATACAAGGTTTTGGTCAGCTTTAGCAGACTTAGAACTGCTACTATAATCACCACTGCCCACGGAGAGCAATTCCCAAAGTATACGCAACAGTACGAGAAGTACAGTTTCAGATGGTTACTTCTCTGGACTGTCCACATGCACTAATTGAATACTACAGACACAGATGTCAAGCAGGTGAGAGATTACACATATGGTACAAGAACCGTTGAAATGATAATTCACAGAAAGCAACTAGGAACAAAATAGCAGAAACGCATCAGAAACAAATCAAAACAGAAGTAGTGAGAACAGTAGCAGCGATACTTTTATGAAAAATATCTGTATACTGAGATGTCACTGAGAAGTAAATAACAGATTTACAGAAATGAGCAATTCATGTTTGAAGGGCTGCACGATTATAATGAATGAAATGGTAGCCATTTCAATCCTTCCTAAAGCAGACATACTTGAACCAGGAGTTCTTTCAAGACAGTTGAGATTTCATCAAAATTTTCAAGACAACAGTGAAGGAGTGCAGTTGATCAGAAGAATATCTTTTTCATCTTTGAATGAGTTCTGTCTTCCTTTATTGCCTTCCTTATCCACGCATTGCACATTAATAACTAAAAAAAAAAAAAAAAAAAATACACAGGTAGTTCAAATAGAGTGCCATCATGTCAAGCCCCATTCATGGTATGCATTGCACATACAATAGGGATAAATCTTACTGGCGGAACACAGTTTAGCGTGGACAAGCAAGAGAAACTAGACTGAACAGTGTTACATCATTATGACTAGCCTTCATCCAGCAAGATATCTTGAATATTTTTCGAAGTCACTGGTTATAACAAGTAGACATACCTTAACAAGATATCTGTACCAATAGCTCTTACAATTTTAAAATGAGTAAGAAAATCATATGAGGAAAAAAATAAAACACAAAATCTACATGCCATTGATTCATGACAACAGCAATTTTAATCAAGAAGTGCCAACTTTCCTTAAAACACTGGACACTTCCCTTGCATTTTCATTACTTCTTCCTGCCCTCCACAAAGTAGTCAAACAATGCCTGGAAAACTGCATTTTCTTCCATTCTTACTCAAAATATTTCAACCATTTGTTCTCTCTCTTTGGTATGGTGATTTCATAAAATGAGAAGATTAGAGTGCAGAAACATTCTTACTTAAATATCCTTTCTAGAAAAAGTATGGACTATGGAAACAAAAAGATAAGTCTTGCAGAAAATCACAAAAATCCATATGATAATGCATTATGTCAATTAAAATGCTTGACTGAGTAACACAAAAAGGAACTGGAAAGAAGATTTTTAAGACACTGCAATTTACAGTTCACTGAGAATTGTCTTATCCACACATACACACAAAAAATCTTCAGATTGCCTTTGAATATCAGTGGAGTGTTTTGATTCCCACTGCACTAGTTCCTACAGAATGTTTTAAAGTAAAAAAAAAAAAAAAAGCCATAATATGAGTTTTAGATTTTTTTTTTTAAATCCTCAGCTTTTTCCCATGTCTACTGCAGAAGAGAGAAGGGTGGAAAACAGTTGTTTTTAAAGGGAACGTTACTACTGTCTGTAGTTGCACTCCTTAAATTAATTCTCCAAGAGTTTGTGTTCCTGAATGTATCTAATACAATCACTAAAAAGAATAAGAAAAAAAATTGAAGCTGCATGGGGAAAATTCTTCATACGTAAAAATATTGCAAATGAATGACCTTCAAGTTAGGGAGAGGTTCAGCCACCTTTTCATAAGGAGTATGAGCTCATTTCATTTGTCCAGATGACTTAATCGCAGAGAATATATCCTGAGGTATGGAAACCATGCTGGAATAGAAATCTTCAGTTTATTATGCCAGCAGAAACACTGGCTTTAATCAAGAAAAAGAAAATAGAACAAGAATGAACACACTTCCTAGAAAAAGCTTTAGTAAAGTACATCTCAGTATGAAAGAGAATGGAAAAAAGTATTAGAATATAAAATTTAAATAAATACATACATGCCTATAAAATGGAAGCAGGATATGAATAAATAAGAGCTGAGATACTGAGCAACATTATGTCTTCCTACATTTTTTATTCTATAAAATAAAATTATCAACAACTCACTAAGAGAAATATTAATCTGCTCGTGTTCACATCTGCCCTGTCTGAGGTACTTTACAGATCTCAGTGATTGATTCTATGGCATTATGAATTAATCTACAGTGTCAGTTGTCTATTCCTGTTTTTCTCTCTTATGATGACATTCCCTTTACCACAACGTTTGGTTACTTCCTGATGTATTTCTTCTCATTCTTTTTCATAGAGACATCACAACGTGCACTCCTGTTAAGAAATATTTTTTGAGATTGGGTGCTCAGGAAAACTGTTCAAAACAATTAAAGCACATGCCACAAATACAGAATTTAGAAATCCATATACAAAGTTACTTTGAAATCTGGGTTCTCTAGGGGAAAAAAAAAAAACCATCAAAAGATAAAAAAAAGATAATGGTGCATTACAGAATAATCTAGCATACATGAAAGAAACTAGGGACTGTGTAGATGTCATATATGATATGTGCCATGGCCTGGAGGGCAGCACCAGCCCTGACCTCTGTGTCTCCACAGGGGCAGCTCAAGCCTGCCCAGCAGCTCATCACTGAGCTCCTTGTAGGCAGCCTTCTCCCACTCCAGCTGCAGCCCCAGCCCCTCCTGCTGTGTCCCTTTCCTGGGTCCCTGTCCCTGCCCTGGCTCTGTGATGCCTGAAAGAGCCCTAAGACAACCCATGGTAGCTCAGTCACTCCCCAGTGAGCCCCTCCTGAGCCCCTGTCCCTGTGCCCTGACAGCACGCTCAGGACCTTGCCTGTCCCAGACCTTGAGTGGTGGAGGATGGAAATCATTTGGCTGCTCAAGGACTCCCTGCGTGTATCTACACAAACAAAATTAAGGTTGGCAGGTTCTGGCCCCATTCATATTATTAGATTCTCCCAGATTCCAAATTAAGGTGTTCTAATGCACATGGCGTGTTGTTAATGGTCTCTGAGCTGTGTTAACACCCAAACTCTGCACCAGGGATCCAGGAGCCGCGGGCAGCGGTGAGGCCGGACAGCAGCGACCCACCAATGGGCACCGTCCCTCATTGCCTGCAGGGACAGCGGGGCCAAGATGGGGATGGGACTGGGGTCAGCCTAGTGGCCACCAGGCAAGTCCACGGTGAGGAGGCAGGTGCAAGGCCATGTCAGCAAGGCAAGGTTGAGTCAGCAAGGCAGGTGGCCAGGAGCAGCTCGCCTGCAGCACAGCTCAGGCAAAGACCTGCTGGGAGTGCTTAAATGTGGCTCCCAAGCTAAGAGGAAAGGCATAAATATGGCTTCTCCCAGCCCTTTCTCACCCCACTGCTTCCCAGCAGCCCAAACCCAGGTCATCCAGCTGTCCCAAACCTGTTGCTCAGGACAATGCTATTTGGCTTGGGCCAAAAGGTCCCAGAGACCACTCTAACAAGTGAACAGCACAGATGGACGTGCTCCAAAGTCAGGGGCACACCCTGGCCTTGTTCAGTGTATTAGTGCAGACCTAGTCCTTAACTCTGCGGGTACCCTCATCTCATGCTGTGCCACAGGAGAAAAATATTTAATGCTTCTACACTAGAGAGGACAATTTTTTCATATTTTCTTCCCATTCCCAGGAAATTCCATGTGATCACAGTATGTCTCCTACACTGTGGGTATAGAGGAAACTCCCTGCAAATGACAAAGATACTTCTTATTCAGTTAATAAAGGTATGTAATCAACTTCATCCCCCATATTTGTAGTTCAGCGGCTTGGTTACATGATAGTTTGACAGTTGCTCCCCATATAGATTCCTGGTTTCATGTGAAATTGGAATTACATAATGGGATCATAACTGATCTGGAGGATCCTATTGATGGATGAGTAACTCAGCCAACAGAAGCCCTTTAAAATACTAGCTCAATATGCAATATCAATTTGTTCTGCCAAATATTTTCCATACAAAAGTTATTCTCCTACTTTTCTCTCCCATACCCTCACTGTTCTTGCCATCAAAATGTTGAAAGAAAGATCTCTTCTCTGAGATTTTTATTGTGGAGATTGTCTTAGAATACAGTTCATAACAAATGTATTGTTCTGGAATCATGTAAGTGAATCCAAGATTTTGGTACTTCATTTCTTTATGTCTAAAAGTAAAAATAGAAGTTTTATGATGGCTGATCTGTTTTCATAAGGATTCACAAAGAAGAAATGCTCAGCACTGTTTTAATGCAGAAATCCAGGATATGTGTGTGATTCATTCAAGCCAGAAAAATGAATGGAAAAGCAGAATTTGGAGTTGAACATACATGGACAGGATGAATAAGTGATCTATATTCATACTGAAGTCTCCTTGTTTTTTTATTGATACCTAGCTCCAGGAACAAGTCATTTGTTTTTGCCTATGGTAAAGTCAGTTTTACGGAAAAAGCGCTTGTAGTACTATTCTGCAAATTCTCATATAACTGAGCAACATGTATCAGATTCTACATCACATGACATTTTGATTTAATAAAGATGTAAGGATTTACTATTATGGAATTATTTTTATTAGGCTTCATTTGTACAGTGAGGAAGAAATTATCCTCCGCCTTTTCATGCAGTCAGTGTGAAGCTGAGATGTGCCTGTGGTCCAGCATTCACAGACATAGGCTGTTCTCTCTGAAACAGCTCTCACTACAGCTAGAGACGAGGGAGATCAATGTGACAGTATGAGACCTGCGCTTAGTATCTATTGCATATGTTTATATTGAAGTGAAGAAAAGTTTAGGATATAGAGGTTTGTCTAGAAAAAGAAGACTGAGGGATAGACAGGCCCTTCGCTCAGAACAGAAGTAGTAAGTAATGGAAACAAAAACCAAATAGTGTAAACAATATCTGAAGAAAAAAAAAATCTGATGAGATGCATGATTAAATTACATGATGGATTTTTGAGGAATTTTAGAAGTTAAAAAGAAAGCACTAGATATATTTTAATAAATGGTTAGAAAAATAAAATATCTGCAATAAAGAGATTTACTTACTTAAAACTAATTGATTCTGCCTTTGGCATGAGTGATGGACAGGGTATCTTAAGGTGCCTTCCAACTCTGTATTTAATTACAATTCTATCACAGATAGGTTTTTTTAATCTTTCAGAGCACATTCAAGAAATATTTTGAGTTTTTTGTTTGGGGCTTTTTGGCTATTTATTTATTTATTTATTTATGGGGGAAAACCAAAACAAAACAAAATTGTCTCTACTCCTTGTTCTAGTTTAGTTAAAGGATTTTTTCCCCATCTCGATATCAGAACTTTGACTCAGTTGATGTAAGCTTTATCTCTTTCATCTGTTTTTATAGGACTGCTTGAATAGCAGTGTGAGTTATAAAAGTTTGAGAGGCTTATACATTCGGTTTCTTGGAGCTTTGCAAGGAAGATTAGCTTGTTCAATATCCTAAGTTAGTGTTCATGGTTTTCACTATATAGAACAGTTTTACCCCTGCGAAGTGTCTCTAAGCTAACATCTGCACCAGTCTTCTGACACAGTCCTTGCATGTTTAAGCAGGAAAATAAATGAAAAAATAGTTTCTACTGTGAATGGCTTAACAAGGACTCAGTTAAGGACAAAGTGCTTCTTATCCCTCTAGCCAGTGGGTGAGAAGGAAGACAGAGTCTCTATTCCTAATATTGTTTACAAATTTTTGCATTGGCAACAACTGAAAAAATAAAACCAATCCTGCAGCTGGGCAGCAAAACCTTGTACTTTTTGCTTGTGCAATTAAAATAGCTAGCTTCCTGCCTTCCCAGGAAACAGTGCTCATAGAGTTCCTGTTCAGTGCTGTCAAATAACACCATACTCAGAAAAAGTAGTAATTTGCTGTATGCTTAGAGTTCATTCTTGACAGACGGTGAGACATTTCTCACGGGGAATACTCAAATGCAGTATTTGATGGATCATCACTAATTTTTGCCCAAAGTTCTGTAATTTCATTAGCTTGAGTGTAAATTTCCATCCAAGGGTTTAACCTCACCAAAAGCTAATGTCAAAAATACACATTTCTCCATGTCTTCTTTACTACAGACATTTTCATTTTCCTTGATAGAGCGTAGGCCACAACCAGAGGCATTGTATCAGCCAAGATTAGCTATATCTCTATTCCAGAATGGCAGCTCTTATATTGCTGTGTCATCTGTGTAAAAAATTATAACCTCATCTGAAAAGAGAAATCTCTCTTCCATGCAGAGGGCACCATTTTAAAATTAAATTAGCTAGAAAAAGACAGTGCAAATAGGAGAATGTTAGTTTTTCCTTCCTTTTTGATTCCAAAAGTGATTGATACATCAGAATGTGACTGATTTTGCTGAAGGAATAAATGATAAAGAGTTCTAATTCAAATGCCTGTGAGAATGTCACCAGTGCAATTACAGAAAATACAACCACTGCATCAGCAAAATCTTATCATTTATTTAAAAAACGCCATAAAATAGAATAATTATTCCATTAAACTTAAACTCGAATCTCTCCATGTGTTAACTTAAAATACTACACAAAAGCACATAGTCTATAGAACTAACAAAAGGTGTACTGGAGCTGGAATCTGCATTTAGCAGTAGGTCTTTTGGTAACACAATGAGAACTGTTCTATTTCATCAAAATAATTCAATATGCAACCAACAATAGAAATAGTATTTGGTAATACAAATAATAACCTTTTCAATGCAAATCTATACAATCTCATAAAATATTAAATTGTATTCTTTAAAGCTGTGGAAGGTAAGTGATGTTGTTCGAGTCTGAGTCTTATTTTATACTACTTTTCTTTATTAAAGCAAATTTGTCTAACTTTCTGAATCTGGAAGAGTTTTCCTGCATGAAGCACTTACGGCTTTTTGCTGGAGGTGGTCCACTTCATAACTTGCCTGTATTTTTTAAAAACACCCAATGGCAACCATACCAAAATAAAGTATTATACCAAATGTGTTTTATTCCCCTGTTACGCTACTGTTATTGGTTTGCATGATCCTAACCGAAAGGGTGGCAATATTAGCATGCCCTTTTAAGAAGTATCCAGGATGATGTAGTAAGGATATGATCACAAACAGGATCACAAGGTAAGGCTACGATCACAAACATATTGCAGTTTCTTAAAAGTTTTAAAATAAATCACTAGGAAACCCTTAGCAGAACCTACAAACATCCTTTCTGTTGAACAAATAAGGCTATCCAAACCCTTTAATGCCATCTCTAGAGACAAGCTTTATAAAGCTTGATTGAGTTCAGAATATTTTAGCTTTCACGTTGACAAACTGATGCTACCAGAACTGTAAAAATGAAGCTTAGCTGACAAAGTTGGCATCAAGAGCATTTTTCATAGCAAAAGAAGCATTACCTGTTTGCTGTAACTAAAAGAACAAGGAACAAATGGGATATAAAGTAAATGTTGAGCTGCCACAAATTTAAAAGAACACTTAAATCACACAGTGTGTTCATCTCACTTGTTTTCAAGAACACTCTCATATTAGTTTCATCTGACATTCTAAGGTTTTTGTTTTGTTTGCTTCAATCTCAAATGAAAACATGACGATACTAATACTGGAAAGGAAAACAACATATGGAAATTGGCTTAAGACTTTCAAGCATTAGCTTTTATTTAATGTTACCACAAGCTCTGCTAGACTTAAGTTTGTTTTTAATTTTTCTTCTGTCTCAGTTAATACCTAACTGTTCTCCCAAAGAGCAGCTACTGGTGGCATAAAAACAAAACATTAGTCTTTTAGTATGTGATATAGCTCTCTCCCTCCTATAGTTGATACTTCAGTGTCTAAGTCATTGTATCAGTGAGCTGAATGGAAAATTTTTCATACACAAACTCAATCCAAGTCAAATATGTGATGTATTTCATTGTATAGTCTTTATTGGGTAGCAAAACAATTTATTTTTTGCAGTAGCCTCCTGCACTACAGCAGAAAAAAAAATTGGTAACTGTTTTACAAAACTGGTGAAAATAAGTCTTTTCATCAAGATTTTCTATCAGTATATTTGTGTGTATGTGTGCATAAGATGCCTCAGAGACTGATTCTATGACTATGCCATGAAAACATTTGGGAATCCAGTAAACATGCAAAAGAGCATCTGTCTTCATATCCTACCTTAAGGTAAAATTTTCAGAATGTATCCATTTGTGATGCATTTCAAGAACAATTATAATGAAGTGACAGAGGATTTCTAGTTTCTTCCCAAGAGAGAAAAATTACAAATAGCATCTTGTAGCTGTGGAGCTATTTATAGAAATTGTATGTCAAGTAACATTATTTTAAATACATCTCTGCCATCTGCTCCAGACCCAGAATTCAAAATGAATAGATTCTGCAGTTACAATACATGGGTCTGAGATAAAACGTAAATGTCCATAATCAAAACATTCTAGTCCAGTCTAGTCTAAAAAATTAATGTTCTTATTAGTCACATTCCTCACATTCGCATCACAGTTAGGAAGACTATTTTATTTTTCAAATGTCAAAGATAGCTTTCTCAGAATGAAGATTCAATGCAAGGCATTAATAGCGAGTGGGAAAATAAATTTAATGTAAGAGTACTGCAAGGTTTGCAGTACGGAATGATTCTCCAGTGTTGTGAAGTCTGGAAAAATGTACAGGCAGATTCGTTCCTCCAAGATCTTACCTTCTAATTTCAGGAAGCAGTCATCACTTGCAGCTTATATAAAAAAGTAGCCAGTTTATGCAAGAAATCCATTAATTTGAATCTGATATTTTATTTGGAACCCATCCCTTAGTGCTGCTAGGTACATGGGTCTGTACTGAGCAAGAGCTGTATTTTCCACTCCTCTAATGGCACCATAAGCCACAGTAGATTTGCTGGACTCCTTAAAAATCCAACACATTCGTACTGATTACATAAAACCCAGTTTTCATGGGTTCATGTTTCCAATAAAAGAAGGATATTTCTTGTCTTGTTGCTTGCAGAGGAAAGCTTCAAAATGTGACTCGTCTAGATCCCAAAGCTCCCACCTTCTCAAGAGGAGCTATATATAAAGAGCACTCAAAATAACTCTGCAGTAAAAGTGTCTTATTGTTGAGTTGTTAATAGATGCATGTTTATGCCACAGAAATACTCGCGTAACATTTTAAAGAAACTACGGTCAAAACAAGATAGCTGATAAAAACCAACCACAAAACTAGAAGACACTTTATTCTACAGAATATGAAAAAAGCAGGGTAGGTTGATCCAAAATCTCAGGTTTGATTATTTGATGAGGTTACATAATTTAATATTTACAGTGATAACGTCTCTCCAATTTTTAACTTCTATTTTAGCAGAGGGTATTAGGCTATAAACTCTCTTCCTAAAACCTAATTTTTTTTGTTCTAAGTAGTTTAATCCTTTTTACTGAGAGTTGAAAGCAACACTGGAGTCTATAATTGTATCACTTTATTTAACCAAAATTTTCTTATTCTGAGTGTTGAAGAGCAACTCAGCATCTTCTAATTCATGCCTCAGACCTCTTAGATTAGTAACTCAGTTTCATGTAAACTCATTTACAAAGATATAAGCTCTATTTTTAAACTATCAAGGGGTTAAATGTCCTCACCACTCCTAGCAGAAGATGGTTTCAGAATCTCAGTCATCTGAGGAACAGAAAATTTAAGAAATTAGAAATGATTATGGTTTATATTAGTTACTCATTATTCACATAAAATTCAAAGAAGGAGGCTGGTTATCCAGCCCTTTCTAAAATTCAGTTACTCATCAGCTTTCCTTTTCCTTTTTTTATTAAAAAAAAGTGAAAATTGCAATATGTGTATGTATATGATAATGCAATTCTAGAAAACAGATGCAATAATTTGAAAAATCAGAATCCCATTACAGTGCAAAAGTACTCATAATTAAAGTTATAGATTTAGATGTAAGAATGATTCTTTCTCTTAACTTTGTTAGAGAGAAGAAAGAGGAAGAGGGAGGGAAATACAAAGATGAATTCAAATTCTGTGCCCTTTTTTTGGAGTTCCGTATAAAATCAGTAAAATTATTCCATTTGCATTATAAATTTCATCAACTTCAAAACAGCCTGGCATTTCAATTCAGCTTCTATACTAACATAAAAAGTTGTATTTTAGTTTGTGTTCCTTATTTCAGAAAAAGCTTGATAGAGTGGATATATCTTATTACTGACTCTTCTTAAAATTACTATCACACTTAATCCATCTCTAAAATCCAGACTGTTTTATGTGGCCCACAAAATCATAATACAACACCATGGGCACAAAAGGTTGCAGATATTTTCAGTTCTTTGTACTTGGTGTCATACCCCCAAATCTGTTTCCATTATGCATCCTTGATTCATGATTGTTTTCCCGTTTTCATATTTTTTACATTATTATATAATGTAAATAATATGTATATCCATGAACTTGTCTGAAACGTTACCATGCTTTTGTAAGTATTTTATCTTCTTTACGAGCAGAATTCAGACAGTTCTTATGCAACAGGATACTATAATAATGGAACTTAGCCTTCTAATCAATACTATTCCTTAAGCTCTTAGTTTTCCAAATCATCGCAAATTCTTCCAAAATCTTTGGTATAGATGTAATAATTCAGCATCTGCAAACCTTAAATTATATTACAAACCTACACACTGTCTACAGACAGAATAGTGAATTTTCTGTGGCCACTATATAAGGTAGTATTACTCATATCCTATTCATTGTATTTTTCTCTTGTATTGTTCAATGCCTCTAAATCTATTGCTATTATACTGTTTATAGGATGTCTGTTACCATGGTGATATGCAATGTGTGCTTAGCTGTCTCTCTCTTTCTTTGTCATTTAGTACTCACTTACCAATACAGGTAATGAAAAATTCTCTGCTTAAAGCACTTTCAAATTTTCTCTGTATTGCATAAAAAAACCCCCTTTGTTCAGGTTGTTGATCTCTGGCTTCCCCATTGCTTGGGTAATTTATCTGACTTTTCTTTCGTCAATTTGGTTGCTTGAAGCACTAGACTTTTTACTGTAAACTGCTGCCAACTACCCCTTTGCAGTGCTCTCAGTTCCAGATTTTCCTCATACCAGAGGCTCTTTTCACAGAAGGGAAATTTGAATACCCATCCAATTCTTTTACCTCCATGACAGACACACAGAAAATACAAGAAAACTCAGCTGTAGCAGTATTAATGCATAACATTATTCAATTGAACAAATTCAGCTGTGCTACAAGTAACACACACTCTGTCCAAGACTGCAGATTTTCTTGAGGGCTTCATTTTTCTTCTAAAAAAAATATTTTGTATAGTTACAACTAGATAAATCTGTATATGAAGATGAAATTATCCCTCCAAGAGAGTATTAGCTCTAAGTTTGAGTAACAAAGAACTTAATTCATTTTAGGCTGGTAAAGGACACTTTGAAAAAGTATAAATAACATATATTAAGGGTAAGAAATACCTCAGAGGAAAACTCTATTATATGTGATTTTTTTCAAACCAAAAATCTGAAAAATAAGAAAAAAGAAAATCTCATTTGCCTGCTGCGTATCCTAGTATTCTTCTAGAATCAGATTTCTTTAAGTATAATATATGCTATATGTGACACACACATATTTTATAGATTGAGAGATTTTTAATCACTATTAACAGGCTAATTCAGAATTAATTACTTGGAAAATACATTGGAAGCTATAGAATCATGCTTGTCTGAGATTCATGACCAAACGAGAAAAATAATGCAATATGAACTCAGTCCACAGCTGATACAGGATAGTCACATTTTGTTTTGGAGAAATGTAGCTCTCAAGAAACTAAAATATTCTCTCAAATTGTGAAAGCTCATGTCTGATAGATGTGTTAATATCTGAAATGATTCAGACATATGGACACTTAGCACTTGATTTGGAGAAGTGGCTCCAGATTTTTTTACGGGTGTTAGTCACATAAATTCTTTTCTACTTTTAAACTTAGAGAAAAGATGGAAAATTAAATTTATCTTGCAACTGAAATTGTAACTACACATGCAGACATTGCCAAAATAGCATGAATGTAGATGGCTTGATTACAAGCAACAGTGACAATACAGTAACTTGTTCAATATTGAGATGGCTAAGGGAATAAACTAAGAAAACATAAATGTAAAAAGAATATAAAAAGCGTAGAAAGTTCTCTCCATCTTAAAATTGTCAGTTAGGCTAAGGTTGCTTTATTTTTGCTTATTGTTATTTGGTGCAGAACGTGTTATAGGACTAATTACGTTTAAGAATAGGGTAATGTATGAGTTAAAATCATGAAAATATTATTCTTAAATTATAGTTCACAGACACCTCATTTTTACAGGGATAAATTAGGCAACTACATAATTAAAATCAGAAAAATAAATTCTGTCCGATAATATGTTATCAAAAAAAAGTTATGGAATAAAGGTTTTCATAGGGGATTTTCAAATAGGTGGAAGCATCAGGAAGATGGAAGGATGCAAAAATAATACTGAATTAATTTGGATATGAGCATAGATAGTCGAGATATCAAACCTGTTTATTTTGCACAGATTCACAAGGTAATCTGGGTGTCTGAACTGGGAATGCAAGTGGGTAGTGCTCAAAAAGTGTATTGTGAAATGTCTGAATAAATTTTACCCTGTACCCATATAAACTCATATTCTTATGACCAAGTTTTATTTTAAGCCATTATATCTAGAATTTCTTATTATTGCATAGGTGGATAATTGTTTCTGAAAGCCTCAAGTCACCTTACAGAAAATGTTAGTCAGGGTAATGTGTAAGGAATAGAGACAATATAAATCGGAACTTTAAATAGTATTGGCTCTTGAGTTTAAAAATGGTTCTACCACAAATAACTACTTATGTTTCTTCTCATTAAGACCTGCAATCCCAGGACCCTGAAACCAGTGGGAAAGTCTTGGGCAATGAAGACTTGCCCTTGGTGGAAGAAGATTGAGTTAGGGAATATTTAAACAAACCAGACGCATGGGCTACAAGACCATGGGCCCTGATGGGATGCACCCTCAAGTGCTGAGGGAGCGTCCCGTCATTGTGACACGAACTTGTTTATCTTTGAAAGGTCATGGTGATCAGAGGAGGTTCCTGAGACCTGGTAGAAAGCAAATGACACTCTTATCTTCAAGAAGGTAAGATGGAGGGTCTGGGAAACTACAGGCTGGTCAGCCTCACCTCAGTTCCTGGGAAGGTGATGGCGCATATAATCCTGGACATCATTTCCAAACATATGAAGGAGAAGAAGGTGATTGGGAATAGTCAGCATAGGTTTATGAAAGGGAAATCATCTCTGACAACCCAATGGCCTTCTACAAGGAGACGACTGGCTTGGTGGATGAGAGGCAAGCAGTTGATGTTGTTTATTTTGACTTTAGTAAGCCTTTTGACACTATCTCTTGTAACATCCTCAAAGACAAAATAATGAAGTACGGACTAGATAAGTGAACAGTGAGGTGGATTGAAAACTGGCTGAACTGCCTGTTTCAAAGGGTTGTGGCCAGTGTCATGAAGTCCGAATAGAGGCTGGTCACCAGCATTGTGCTCCAGGAATTAATAGTGGGGCCAATATTGTTTTACGTCTTCATTAATGACCTAGATGATGGGGCACCTGAAACTGGGAGTCATGGTTGATACAACAGATGGTTGCATTGCCATCAGAGGGACACTGACAAGCTGGAGAAATGGGCCAACAGGAACCTCATGAAGGGAGGTTCAAAGCCCTTTATTTGGGGAATAGTAACTCCATGAACCAGCACACACTGGGGACAACCAGTTGGAAAGGAGCTTGTCAGAATAAGGCCCTGGCGTCCTGATGGATACCAAACTGAACATGAGCCAGTATGTGCTCTAGCAGCAAAGTTGGCAAACAGCATCCTGGGCTGTATTAGGCAGGGTATTGCGAGCAGGTTGAGGGAGGTGATTTCCGCTCTGCTCAGCACTGGTGAGACCACACCTGGAAATACTGTGTCCAGTTCTGCGCTCCCCAGTACACAAAAGGCAAGGACATACTGTTGTGAGTCTGGCAAAAGACTACAGAGACTATTAAGGGATTGGAGCATCTGTTGTATAAGGACAGACTGAGGGAGCTGGGACTTGCCTGGGGTGATCTTATCAATGTGTATAAGTACCTGAGTGGAGGAGTAAAGGAGGTGGGGCCAGACTCTGCTTCATAGTATCCAATGAAAGGACAAGAGACAACGGGAGCAAATTTAAATGTAAGAAATTTCATTTAAACATAAGAAAAAATTTTTTTATTTAGGGTGGTCAAGTACTGAAATAGGTAGCTGAGAGAGGTTGTGGAGTCTCCATCTTTGGAGGTATTCAAAACCTGACTGGACATGGCCCTGAACAACTTGCTGTAGGTGACCCTGCTTGAGCAGAGGGTGGACTAGATGATCTTCAGAGGTCCCTTCCAACCTCAGCTGTTCTGTGACTCTGTGATTCTGTGATATTTATTCAATCAGTATCCACAAAATATTTCTTAATAAGAGCACACAAAAGACTGCCTATAGTCTTCTTAGTAATATACTGTTTTCAAGATGGATGATGTGGATTTTGAAATATTTTAAAGAAAGCTGACTGTATCACATCATGAACAAGTGATCTAATTACTAGGTTCACACATAAATATGAGTCTCTTTACACTGTTTTAAAAGAAAAGGGGCGGTATGGTCCATTTTCCAAAGAGAAAACAAAATTGACTATAAAGGATTTTTCTTGTCTGTGAATCTTGATTGTACATAGTTGTCTCTTTGAAACTGAGGGATAATTCTTCTATTCCCAGAACGCTGTATATTAGGCCCACATCCATAAAGGAAAAGTGTTGGTGCCTAATTTCAAGAATGCAATTCACACAAGACCCAGCTAAGATCAACCAACTTCCAGAGTTACCTTTACTTGGAAAGGTTGCTCTTACTCCAGCGGGGTTGGTTGTTTTGAATCAGGTCTGAGATGCCTTTTTCCATATGTTGTAAGTAATGCCTATGGATGTGGATTCTGCACTGGGAAGCACGGATGGGATTAATTACTTGTAACTTTAGGTATTTCTAGCATAAACATTCACATTTGGGGTATTCCTCTTAGGTATCTTTTGTGCTAATTAAGAGACTAGACACTTCTCCAGAAACCACACCTTGTAGGTGCTTATTTTCTCTACTTTGAAAGATGGACTAGAGTGACTACCTTATATGGTGACATCTGCATTGTGGATACCAAGAAATAGATGAGAAAAATGCTTAAAAATTAGTGGATTTGATGCTCATCATGAAAAAAATGTGCATGAATTTATAGATCTATTCTTTGTATTTATCCCCTGTAGGGGAAAATTCACAGTTTCTCAGTTCAAAACTTTTAACTGAAGGTTCAATATAGAGGTTAAGCACTCCTGACAGAAAGGCACATTATTTTTTGCAGTGGTGATTTTTCATGTCAGGTGTACTACATTTAAAAATGTGGAAAAATAAAGTTAATTCATTGAGATTGTGGAAGTTAGCATCATGTTCCAGTTTACATTCAACATTTACAGAAAGCAACAGTGAGAGGCTATTTGTAATTAACTTGTCACTAAGTCAGAATAATATTTTGTCAGACCCTTAATTCCAGGTCTGTTTTTAATATCTCTTCATTGTCCTACAAAACTTATTAAAAAAAAAGAAAAAATAAGTCACCTTCTTCATGAAGTGTCATCTCTAATGCCGTCAGTCACTGTATTGTGTTAAGCAAGCTGATTTTGTGAGCTGGAGAAAACCCATGGCTCATAAACTCAACAGAAGTGAGTGAGTTATGAGAGTCTTTCAAATACGTTAATGAAATTCCTAAAACATCAGTATGGTACATTAGTCTTCCTAACCTTTAGCTTTGTTAAGCACACAGATCGATGAGAAGCTGTCTTGTATGTCAGTTGTTTAGCTTCTTTAAAATGGCACCAATTTTTAAAGTGCTTTTCCCCCGTCTCTTGGAAGAAACTGTAATGGCCAAATTTCAGATTTTGGATGAGTCTCAGAATTTTGTAGGTATTCAGTCAGTTGATGTTATCAAAAGGTTGTAAATGTTAAGATTTTTGTTCACTAAAGATAGTCCTAACATTATTTCCAAATATTGTTTATCTACAGCTTTTTTCTTAAACTTTTCTTAAATTTGCAAGTGCTTATGTATTCCAGAATCTGTTTTGGAACCGTCTCCATATGTTTTTCACTTATACACTTGTGAAAGTGGAATGTGGTATCATGAGACTTATTGCTAAAGTACTGATGCTTATGTGATCAAAAGTACTCGATAATTAACAGAAAGCTTTCAGAGGTAGAAGAATGATAATTTTTCAAGTGAGATATTTAAAGTGAATCTGTGGTGAAATATCCAAGAAACTCACCACATTGTAAATAGGAAGAAACTGCATTTCTATTCCAAATCTATCTAATGATAATTTGACATGAGAATAATCTGCAACATGGAAACATATTTCTGTGAGATAAATATTGACCAGGTCAATAAAGGTCAATTGCATAATAGTAAAACTCTTTGCGTTTGACTTTGGAGAAACTGATTAAAAAAAAAAAAAAAGTGATTTTGCACATTAGGCAGCAAATCAGCTATTCAGTAATGAAGACAAGCCTAATCGCTCTAGACTAGCTCTAGACATTAGACTATGCTGCTTTGCACTTTGCAAAACAAAACATACTTCTCAATTTCATTTTATGTGCCTTTCTTCTCTTCCTTGCTTTGCTCTTTCTGGTTTGTCAATTCTGAGGAGAACAAAAAAACAAACAAAACCCCCAAGATTCCACAGAACAAAGGCAGAAAGCTATTACTTCTTGTGGGCTTAGTGGAAGGACATGTAAAAAATTTCTAAAAATTGGATCACATGTCCATTACTTTATTTGGAAAATAATTAAAAAGTTGTCTGAAATTAGAAATAGTATTAAATCCATATTCTTGTACTTAAATAGACATACAGACTTTTATAGCTGTCATGAAAGTTGCCCTGATTAGGCTCAGTGACACATTCTGGATAAGCTAAAGGATGCCATGGCCTATTTTTTATGGATAAACTGGATTACATGTGAGACCCCATGTTGAGTCATTTAGTTTTGTCAAGACTTGGATAGTCCTGTGTCCTCAGAAATAGAGTTCTTGGACATTTGGGGATCAGTTCAGTTGCCCACAGATAGATCTCCAATCTGTTTCAGGTGTCCAGAACACCTGCCTCAGGCTGGCAGATGTGACACAGAAACTACAGCAGAGCTGTGCCCTCCTGGAAAAGCAACTAGTGGTGGGGTGGAATACTCCTTGGTGTTGAAAATGGCATTTCATACTCTTGTTTAGGCAACTTAATCCTGCCTTTTGGGTAAGAATTCATCTCCAGATTCAGAAAGTTATATTTAGGGGGAGCAAGCAAGGTGCGAAGATGCCATTTCTCCCAGTGGAGATATATTTAGTGCAGTCAATTTAGAGTTTAGATAGCCATTTCTTTCATCCTAGAATAGGCATTTATGTTTAGCCACATGAATAACTCTCAAGACACCATTGACTGTATTAATTAAACCTCCACTGGCTATAGAAGGAGCTTAGACACCCAGCTCATATGTAAACACCTACTTTTTGTACACATAAGTTTATATGCCTGAATCCGGAGCTGAATCCTACTCTTAGGGTATTTTAAGTCATAGGTTTCTGTACTTGTGGAATTTAAATATCTTTACAGGAAGACAGCAGTTAGGTGCTTGTTCTCAGTATCCTAAATTTGTAGCAGTTCTTCCCAGATTCCACTCCAGATACCTAAATCCTCTGGTTTAAATTTATGTAGATTGTTCTAAAATGGTGAATATGAAACTCTCCAGTTAAATTCTGGAGCTATACAACATCAGCGGATTGACAAATGATCAAGTGACAAATCTGGAACAGGAGCCAACCGTAGGAAATCAATATTGATGCTGCTCTTTCCCAAAGAGTTGTGAAACATCCAGCATTTGACATTTCATAATAATTGATTCAGCCAATCCTAACAATAGATAACACAAAGACTGGTGAATCATAAACAGTAATAGTAAAAATAGTAAAAAATAATAATAAATAATATGGAGAAAAAATGATTTAGAGTAAATTGTCTGGATCACTTGAGAAGCTAAAAGTAGGAGATCATGCTCAAACAAAGTGTTTAAATTCAAAGCAATATATTTAACAGGAATAAATAAAACAGATATTTTGGAAAGCTATGATTCTGAAAAGGATTGAAAGGTGATTGCAATTTGCAATGAGTTCCTACTGGAAGGAAGTAGCAGAAAAGACTAATGAGATCCTGGAAGATATTCATGGGGGAGTAGTGAGTAGAAGAAAAAGGAGTGATACCAGCTCTACTCAGCACAGTGAGACCATAATTAGAGTACAGTGTATAACTTCAACATCTATAATTTTTAAAGATGAAAAATTGAAGAAGGTACAGAAAAAAACATATATTCAAGAGCTGCACAAAATGGCTCATGGTAGAAGATTTAAAGAGCTCAGTGTGTTTGGTTGTCCAAAAAGAAGATTAAGTGATGATTTGATTAAAATTATACATACTTCTACAGGGGCAAAATGCCCATTGCTAAAGGAGTCTTCAAAATCTGGCAGAAAAAGGTGTAACAAGGACCAATGCCTAAAAACTCAAGCCAGATAAATTCTGATTAGAATTTAGGCACATCTTCTGAACAGCAGGGGCAATTGACCACCAAAACAGGCTGCCAAGGGATGAAGTAGTTTTCCTTGTCTTTAGAAACCTTTAAATAAAGAGTGGTTGACTTTCTGGGAGATACAAGTTAGCAGAACTTGTCTAGTCAAATAAAAGTTGTGCAGCTCAGAAAAGGTATACCTGGGCAAAGTTTAGAGTTTTTTAATTGAGAGAAGGCCAGGACTGATGATTCAAGGGTGCTGTTTAATTCCAATGATTTTGTGGTTGATATCACTATCTATGACTCTTGTAACTTGTTTACAAAATAAAAATATAAGACTAGCAAATTCAACCAGGGACCTGAAAAATCACTACTTCTTTTCTCTTCTTTTTCATTTCCAAAATAGTTTCCCATTAACTTCTGTGCAACTTTGTTGTTTTCAGTGGAATCGTGCAGATGGAACAGAGTAATATTTTGTAAATATTTTGCAATATATTTATATTTTAAATATATAAATAACCCAAATCTAAATTAATTTTAGTGGATTATAATAAGATTCCAATATTCAAAACTAAAATTAAAAGAAGACTGTAGAGTCCAAGGCAGCACAGATATACACATAGTTAACTAGACACATAGTAGATAGCCCCAGCTTGAAGTTAGCCAGTGAAGTCAGTGGAACTAATCACAATTAAGTATATATATAAATCTTTGAAGGATCAAAGCTTTAGTTTTATCACTGTAATGATCGGACATGTCTTTGAATGCACAGGAGAAATGGACACGTGTAATAAAACAACGTACTTTTTAAACCACCACTAACAAATGAGAGATGTCTTAAGAAGTGGAGGCTAGGTAAAATATAGGTCCCTGTGGCTGGCTAGAGAAAAGGGATTAAAAAAGAGATATATTAATAGAAGTTATATAAAGGCCCAAATACCGTCCCTTCCAGAGGCTTTGTGTCAGTTTGTCAAGGAATGGCTTATTGTCTTAACATCTCTACAAAGAAAAACAGAATTTAAACTGCAGATAGAGAAAAACTGTGAGTTAAGTCACCCACAATACTCCAGAGATAATTAGCAACATAAATGATTTGCTCACGACTTTTCCTCGTTCTATGCATAAATATGTAACTCTGTTTTCTTCTACCTTTATTTTTGCCTTCTTTACTGTATGTGCATCATAGCTTGTTCCTTATTCACTTTGAACAGTAACAGATTCTGAAACTATATAGTGGATGTCTTGCACTTTAATCTTTTAAAACCTGCTCAGCGTTTTCAACAGCAATATAGTGGTTATCACCCTTGCATAGGAATTCAAGTTTAATGTCTTCTTCAACCTGAGGTAATTTCAGATATTTATCTTTTACCTCACAGGACAGTGATCTTTCCTGCCCATGAAGTGGGATGAGCGACAAGGTGGGATATGCTGGGATATAGGCTGAACTTTCTCTTGCAGCAGAACCTCTTCTGGTACTTTGCAAAACAGAAACAGGACCATCAGTATCATGATCATGTTGGAAGGAGGGAGGATCACATATTTTCTGCAGCCTAGTCTTGTGGTCTCTTAGGGGTATCCTTAGATCACCTGCTGAATACTAAGGTCTTTCAGAAATACCCTTCATGAAATGTTGCAGCTGTCTGAAGTTTAAGGGGGATTCAGATTATAACACCTAAATTAAGATGGCTGGTAGGTATCTGGATGTAAGTGGAATATGTTTCAATTAAAGTCAATAGAAATGTAGTCAATTAGTGAACAGACCCTAGAAAATTCTGTTTACTCTAAGGTGGTACTTAGGGCAAGATTTGGTTGTCTAAACATAGATGTGTCTTAACATATCTAGTACCATTTTGAGCCTGTTGCTATTTATCTTTTATTTATTATTTATTTTTAAGTTTTAATATGAACTGCTGCCATGGATGCCATTCTTATCTGTAGTTAATTAAGTTGATTAAATTAAGTTTTGAAAACCCTGGCTTAATACAATGAATCCTTAGCAGTTTTTAAAAATATTGCATCTGTGGGATTTTCTTTTGTTTTGTTTTGTTTTGTTTTTTGGTAAGGGTTGTTTTGTTCATTTTCTTTTTTGTACCACTGGTTTACGCGTACATCTCTAACTGAGGTTAGTTTAACCAATCCACAGCTCCCCATACCCTCTTTCTTTCCCTTTCCAGTCATCAGGAACCTCCTCCAGTTGCCATGGCCCCTCAGAGATGATACAGGCTGGCCTCAATAACACTGTCCAGCTCCCTTGGGGGGGCCCGTGGTCAGGCAGGGGCAGGGCTGCAGTGGGGCTGGAGCCAGCACTGCTGCGGTGTCATGGGGCAGCGACTGACGGCCCCGGCTGGGTTGAGGTGGGGCTGGGGCTGGGCAGGGGGAGGCCCAGGGGTGGCAGGGACCGGGGGGCTGGTGGTGCCCTTGGGGATGTGACACTCAGCGCTCTCACACGCAACCCATC
Source organism: Dromaius novaehollandiae (assembly GCF_036370855.1). Classification (NCBI taxonomy): domain Eukaryota; kingdom Metazoa; phylum Chordata; class Aves; order Casuariiformes; family Dromaiidae; genus Dromaius; species Dromaius novaehollandiae. The sequence goes on along the minus strand of NC_088098.1, from coordinate 169,413,639 downwards.
TGCTCCCACGAACCCCATGGAAACCAGGGCAGAAAAACTGATTACCCCAACCTTTTCCATGTCCACTGTCTCTAGGTCCCCTGCCGAACTAAGCAGCAGGCCCACATTTTTCTTAACTTTCCTTTCATTGCCAATGTACTTAGAGAAACCCTGTTTGTCCTTCACATCACTTACTAGTTTCAACTCCAGCTGAGCTTTGGCTTTCCTCACTCCAGCCCTGCACACTTGCGCAATGCTTCTATACAAATACAGATTCATACTGGGTACCCCATCCCTCCTTCCCTTCTGTGTGCTTCATTATTACATTTGAGCTCAGTCAGGAGATCCCTGTCCTTCCTTCTGGATTTCTGCCACACTTTTTTGACTTTCTGCATCTGGACTGCTTTTGTGCTCCGAGGAGGTTGTTCTTGAAGATCAATGGGCCCCTTTGCCCTTCAGGGCAGTTTCCCATGGGATCTTGCCAAGCAGGTCCCTGAACAAGCAAAACTGCTCTCCTGAAGGCCAGGGTTATAATTCTGCTATTCTGGTATTCTGCTATTGCTCACTTCTCTCAGGATCTTAAACTCATTGCCAGTGCAGCCAAGGCTGCTATCGACCTTCATAACTCTGGCCAGTTCTGTGAATAAGAAGTCAAGCAGAGCACCTCCTCTAGTTGGCTTCCCAGTCATCAATGCGAAGAAATTGTCTTCAATGCACTCCTGAAATCTCCTGGATTGCTTGCACCCAGCCATGTCACCCTTCCAGCGTGTATCACAGTGGTTACTTTTCCCCGTGCATACCAAGGCCTGCAACAGTGAGGCTTCCTCTGTTTTCTGAAGAAGGCTTCTTAAATTGACAATATCACACTGTTAAATCAGAGAAAAAAAAAAGTAATAAGGAATATCAACAAAATATTCAATTAAATATAGGTAAACACTGGCTTTTTTAGAGGTGATATATCAGGACAAATAAAAAAAGATACTGAGAATTGTAGACTAATGCGATGATATGTGCATTGGAGAATTGGTTAGACAAAAGTTGTTCCAGTGTAATTGACAATTATAATTTATCTAAAAGAATCTGAAGTCGTGTTCTACACGCAAATGATAACACATAGCCTTTTAAGCAGTCGGGAAAAAATGCTCTTTAGCCAGTGTACAAATTATGAAAATAATACCTACAGGAAATTAATGAGGAAGTTTGTGAAGGCTTGCCATAACATGAAAATATATTTGACCTTCCTGCTCTGATGCATATTTTTGGAGAAAAGTAAATAAAAATAAGGTGCCTCTCACACTCCATCCAGCAATAATAATAATAATAATAATAATAAACCCTTAAAACAGCTTTATTTAATTCTGTGTTCTGAAAATTATTATGTTGAATTTTATTTCTATTTTAAATGTTGCATAATGATGATAGTGCTTTCAGCATTTACCTCCCTCATGGTTATTTATTCTGGATTTTCCTTGTGATATTTTTATTTATGTTATTTGTTTGCTAAACTAATATTCATGCCAATGTAACAGTATAAATGATTACATTTTTAATAGGAACTGGGATTTAGAAATCTTTCACATATAAGGCCCAAACTTGAAATAAAAATAGATTATGAAATCCCTGCAGATTTCACTTGTGATGAACAGGTTAGTATTATCTTTCTGGCACTGTAAAAAGGTACAAGGGAAAGCAGAGGTGATATGAATTTATCCTTATATTTAAAATTATCCTTAAATGGGAGGGAAAGAAGAGAGGTAGGATCCTCCTTTACAGAGGTTTCTGGGCTAGCCCAAAGATAAAGAACTTATCCTGTGTCCTTCAAATGTCATTTGGTAGATATCATTGCAGTGCTTTAAGAAATAATATACTTCATCATTATATTGGCAAAGAAATATTTCAAAATTCTGTGATATTCAAATTGTTATAAGTGTAAAACATTTCTATAAACAGAAATATGGCATGAAGTACAACAACTGCATTTTGAGGTCATTCACATTAATTAAATATATTTTGAAATACTGAAAAATGCACACTGAAATCTTCAGAGATTTCTAAATCAGTCCGTCCAGTTTTTAATTTAAAGACATAAACACTTAATACACATCAATAATCCTTTAAGTAAAAGTGTAGCTTAAATGCTGAACAAGATGATAATTCTTTCCATTGTAAAATGGATTCCAAGCAGCTAATCTGCTTAAGTAGATGCCTTGTAAAAACATCTTTGTAAAACCATCTTTGCAAAACTGATAAGACTATTTTGAATAATGGATTCCACCTCTAGTACTAAAAGGAAAATGGCATTCGAATCCACACATATTGTGAGTTCTCACATCTGGATTTGAACCGTCCTCTGTTCATTTTGCAGGAAGAAAGTTTATGTATTAAAACTGTCTAATTTTTATGTGACAAGATTATGCACACACACACATACACACACATACAGATGAATGTTTTCTGAACTGCAATGAAGGCTGCCTATTCCTTTAATATAATGTTTAGCTTACAAAGCACAATGAATAGCTTAATATCCAGAATTCTGCATGTCTCCTTTAAAGGGACACCCTTAAGGTGAATTCAAATATTTTTCTCAACAGCCTTTTAATTTGCATAGCAGATGATGACCATTACGGTAATGATGACAATTGTTTCCACAGCTATTAGTAAATGCAGTCAAATATTTGAGTTATTTGAGCTAAAAAGTTCAAACAGAAATAGCTCAACTTAAAAACTATGGAGGCTGGATGAAAATTAATCAGTATTATTTGTACTACAGAATTGCCCTAGTTTTAATGCCATTTCATCACTGTGGTTGTGTAAGTGCAGTACAACATCATTTCTATACAAAATCTTTTAAAGTATATGAGATAGGACAGTTACTAAAGCTATCAGGCCAAGGCACAGAAAGAGTGTAAGATAGAAATGAAATATATTCACAGGATATTTGGAGCATGACAGGTGACAAAGATAAGATCTTATGCGACTGGTTAACCTCTGGCTGTATTTGCTATTTCTGACTAGTGTTAATGTCCGAATGATGAATAGATTGATTCTCATAGTTTCCTTGGTCATTCAAAAGGTAAGTATGTGATAATATACTCAAAAGAAAGAGGAAACACTCAAGATATTTTACAAAGATTAAAAAAAAGAAATGCTCAGCATTTTTGAAATAGGAATTTAAAAATATTTTATTTTAGCTAAGATTATCTTACTGGAACACTGGCATTTCCGAATCAACTTTTTAAAATCTTCAGACTGAAGCTTTACAGTTCTGAAAAACTCTATTTCAAAGTGAGGTTTTTTTTTTTTCTGGAATGATTTACTTCAGGATTATACAGGTTATTGCCAATTAAATCCCTCTGTAAATGTTAACAGTAAAATCCTTGAAGGTGTTTATAGAAAAAGTAGTTCATAAACCAGTTGATTAATTATAAATTCTTAAGGAAAACCAAGCTCAAATATGTTCATAATGGATTATACGTTTTTTCTAGATTCTCTGAACATTAAGCGTTGTTTCTTAATTGGTGATTCTAAGTTTACAGCGACACTGTTCAGGGAAAACTGGGGACAAATTTATAGTATTTCTGAAGTAAGAAAGTTTTTAGCCAATACAGTACCATGACTGAAACAAAGTAAAAAGGAGTCACATTACTCTCAGGAACAGTAACTTTAAATGATTGAAAAAACAGTTTGAAAAATATTAGCACAACATTTTTAAGGATTACCTGGTACATCTGACAACAGAAAGTTTGGTTCTTCTGTAAGTGACTTCAAAGGGATTAAGCTTTTCATATAGAAAATCATTTAAAAAACATAGTGAACTTTAATGGCCAATTAAATGTTTGATGTTGTCCTAGGTGTGAAAGGTTAGTTTTAAAAGGCTGTTGTCAGAGATAGAAGTATTTACATTTAGGCCAAGTCAGAAAATTATATATCCTATTCATAGCTATCTATAAATTTTAGCTTTATAAAATTGAGAATTAGTGTAAGCAGGTAAATTATTTAAATGTCATGAAAAATGAAAAATTTAATAATTTTGAAATATCAAAACTAGTGTTAAAAAACTTCGTAACAAACTGAAACATTTCAGTCTGATGTCAAAATAGGATAATCAGAAATTCTGGAAAGGAAAAATTAAATATTTTTGATATTTAAAAAGATATAAAAAGATTAAACATTAAAATTTCATTAAATCTACATATTTCTTCAAAACATGTATCCCAATATCTTCCTGAAAATTGTTCTCTGCCAAAATAAATAAAGCAAAGGCTCCCAACCAGTTTTATGTTAATTCAGCCTGTCCAATGAATCATAAACTACTTCAGACAAAATCTGAAGTAACCTCTCTTGTTGTTAATACACAACACCCCCAAATAGGTTCATGTTTTGTTTAACTTCCATGATGACTTAATTGAAAGTAAACTATTTTGACTTGCTTTCGGCTCATAGTTCTTAAGATTTCTAGTGACAAATGTCACTGTTAGGTGGGCATGACTGCCATGTAGTACTTGCATACCTATTATGTGGATGCAATATAATCTATTTATTTAGAAAAGCTGCAAAAGCTTTTGCAGTTACTGATAGATTTCTGTGAAGGTGGAGGTCATGCAATCGGGAGTGGGGTTGTGCTACCTCAAGGGCTAGTAATTCCCATAGCTGTAGGAACAAGTGAGGGCAGCAGCGGTCAATGAGGCTGAATTTTCTGGTTGCCCTGGAAGGCATTTGCATGCTCAGGTCAGCACACAGCAAGCAGGATTGCCGACGGGTAGCCTTTCTGTAGCCAGGGATATATGATATTTTGTCATTACTTGTGAAAAGCCTCAGGCTTTGTATTGACCTCTGCTGCTTCTCAGGACCTGTTTGCGCTTGTCTTGGCCTGAGCTGATGTCAGCTTGTTTTCACTGTGGTAGCAATTGTCTAACAATCAAGTAGCTATTGCCTAAATTTGTTTCAGATTTAGAGTGGTAATAGGTAGCTGTTCTGCGTGGAGGAAAATGTCTGTGACACCAGAGTTAAATGTGGCCTGGAAGAGCGCAGGCAGAGGGTGATACCAGAGAATCCAGGCTGTGAAAACACACCCAGGCGAACAAATGCCGGTCCAGTGTAGGAGTGCACCTGTGGGAGACGGGTAAAACCAGCTTCAGAGGAAAAAAAAAGAGAACAGAAAAATGCAAGACTGAGGAAGAAGAAACCCCCACCATTAATGACATACTCCTTTTGGCAAAAAATTCAGGACATTGGTGACTTGTTATACACCCCCTTCTTTAAGAAAGAGTGATGCTGTCAACCTTAGGATCCAGAAGGACACTGGGAGGGTGAGCGCAACATCAGAGAAAAGAGGTAGATACTAGGAAGTTAATGTGTAATAATGTTAACTATTTTTATTGAGGAAGGGTTCTCTCTATCAATTTTGCCTATGAGTTTTATTGTCACCGTGATTGTAACTGTCAGCAGCTGTTTTTAAATTTCGACTAGATTGTTGAAACATTAATTAGACATAAATTATTCATTCCATATATAATGTATATTACCTTTTGTCCTTAATGAGATTTTGAGTTTTCTCATTTCTCATTTCTGTCCTGTGAATTACTTTTGGGGGTCTCATTCCTAGGCCAGTGCTTTTCTTCTTTTGGATCTTAGACACAGATTTTTGATTACTGCTGAAATCTGGCAAACCTCAATCTTTTATAGAAATATGTCTCTTAGAAATATCATTGACATGAATTGTCAGGTAACAGCTGTTATTTTTAAGCCAGATTAAAAAACTGTAGTGTCATGCAATAACCAAATAGACATAGGGAAGTTACTATTACCTTGTACAGGAGAGTAACTTTGATTTTGTAAAAAAGATAATCCATTTGGAAAAAAAGTGGAACCTCAATTAAAAGGTCATTAAGGACTCTTAGTTGAAGGAGTCAATAAAAGAAGAGCAATACAGTTTTCTTTTTTACTTCAAGAAGTACATGCTAGTGATAACCAAGAAATATTTTGCTACAAAAATGGTTTAGAAAATTTGCTCTTCCTCTGTTATGATTATAGTCCAGTAGTGACTCTTTCTGCATCGATGATACTAACTTGGCCTTTTTTTATTGACTGATAAAATAAAAGATAGGCAAATCTTAATATTAGTGTCACAGAGTAAGAAGGATTCGACTTGGCCATATTCTAAGCTACTGTAAATCAAGTTAGTTACAGAGTCAATGAGCTATATCAACAGCCTATAATCTATCTCTCAAATCATTTTGTAAAGATGAATGTCTGTAAAATAACAGGAACTTTTTGAAACTATATCTGAGGAACTGCAAAGTTTAATAAACAGCTACAGAAGTATGTAATTTAACCATAAACAGATAGTCCAGTTGAACAAATAGCTGTTTGTCACTTATTTCTGTGGTTTTGTAAACCAAAACAAACTTGTAAATAAAGGTTTTATTTGTTTAGCGTTCTCCACATAAAGGTTTTAAAGTTTGTAGATTTAATTTATGCCATTATAATGTTTAAATGAGACATATTAATTTTCATAGTCTCTCTCATTTTTATTCCGTGGGCTTAAGAGTAATATTAGCTGTATTATACTGTCAGCTAATGTACCTGTTTGCGTGCCACAGAAGTGCATCTCCTTATTTTGTACACATGGCAATGAAGTTATTTTGCTCCGGGTTTCCTGTTCCTCGTGCTGTAGATTCAGCATTGCTCCAGTTTCCTTCTGGAAATAGTGGAATCTTTCATTCAAAGGACAATCAAAACTCAAGATAAATAACTCTTTGCCCCAGCCAACCTCAGCACTCAGAATTATGTAAAGGTGATGGAGTGTGAAAACTCCTCACCGGCGACAAGGAATGCAATAACCCTGACATATAGCCGAGATTCATAGCCTGAAAAGGAGGTTATGAGGAAGGTGGCTAGCTTCCAGATACTACTGTTCCATCTCTTGTTTTATAAACATGTTACCTACATGCAGCATGATTCAGAAGGAATAATAAAGGCTACTAAACCTATCCATCAAATCCCACCCCTTGAATGGGAGTCTCACTGGTCCCTGCTTCGTGATCTTCACGTTTGCATGCTATTTATTCCTAGTAGTACTGTGAGTTCTCCCAAAAGTCATGCCTGAGCAGCAATCTGGGAATTCAGAAGACCTCTGTCTGACTCTCCAACCTTCCTTCCCTCCTCAAAGGCCCTCATTTGTTACAGTCCTTAAGTAGAAGCATTTTGCCCCAGTAGCAGTTTTGAGCTCTTGTTCTCCTTCAGATTTTCAAAAATGGCTAGAAACATGTATTTCCACTTATGTGCATATTCTTTAAGCGATGCAGAACATGTGTATCAAGTTTGTTATCAAGTGGCCTGATATATAAATCTGAAGTGATGGCCTGGAGGTAAGCAGAAAAGCTTGACTGATACCATGTCTCCTCTTTTTTAACCCTTTTTTCCCCTGCTTTTACAGTCCTAACTTTGCCTGGTTTCCATACTTCTCTCTTCAGTATTAAAATCATTCTTTTGACTATGTGTATTTTTATAAACAAATAATAAAATATCCTGAAAGCAGAAGGAATTGTTCATTGGATCTCCAAATTTAAAGAAAAACTACAAAACTTCCCTATTCCAAAATTTTTACTTCTTCAGAAAGAGTTCCCTTATAAACAAGTTGGCTTTTTAAAATCACACAGTGCCCTGCTCCCTTGGAGAGGGAGGATGGGTGCTGGTGGCCAGGCCTGTTCCTGCTGCCATCAGGAGCCCTCATCAACACCAGCACTGAGTGAGCAGCTGGCCCTCACTGCTCCCTGGTGCTCAGGGTCTTTAAATTCTTTAAGGTTCTAATTATTTGCCTTTTTTTTCCTTCTTCTTCACAGCCTCTCTATGATTGTTAGAATTCTTTATGCTGTCAGGATAGAGAGATTCTTTACATTAAAAAAAAATTGATATGCAGAAATTATTGTGTAATTGATAGCATATAGAACTTAGTTGGCATTCATTTCATCTAAATGTTACTAAATAAGAGTTTGATTCATAATCTAAATTATTTTAACCTCTCTCAACAGTGAAAATAAAGAATACACCAAAGGATGTTGTGCATGAATTCTTTTAGTATAAGCAAAACTCTACCATGGGGGTGCTTAACCCTTTTTATTGTCCATAGAAGGAACCTAATGATGGGGCTTTTTAACTTTTTGGTGAGTAGAGCTGGATGAGATAAATATGGTCCCTTTTATTTGAAAACACACCATCAAATCATGAGATTTGGAGACATTGTAGGCTTAATTGGAAACGCTCTTCTCAAAAATGTCCTCATCTTCCACAAGACAATATAGAGGAAAAGTCACGCAGGATTTCTTTCATTAGATGGAGAGGGAAATCTTGTGTTCAGTTGAGATGGTCAAAAGTTTACTATATAAGCTCAGAGAATAAAATATCTTCTAATAATTTAGATTTGTTCAAGGAAGTTTTCAACACATTCTTTTTCTAGAAACAGAATGTTCTTGTAATCACTCTCATTATTTTGCTACCTGAACTCTTTCCAAGTTCTGCATTAAGTAATATGTAATATATAGAAGAACGAGGAAATGTAGTCCTTTGCTCTACAAGAAGAAACGGTGCAGATAGAAAGGTGGGGGTTTTTTTGTTTTTTGGTTTTTTTTTAATATATATAACTTGCCATCTATGTAAAATGGTTATCTTTATTAAAGGAGGTCAAAAGAGTGCTCTCCATATTTTCTAAGATTTTTGGTGGCATTTTAGGTCCCTGTGGGAGTTCTTACCATCATCTGCATGGGCAAACATTATCCTTCTGGATGAAAGTTCTGTTGCACTGAAAGAGCAAAGCTGACTGCTCCAGTCATCACTTGAGAGGCTTAGCTTCATATTTTAGATAGCGTTAGATCTGTTAATCGAATGCCTTCAATACAATGATGAAAGATCAGGTGCTAGCTCTATTTTCAATATAGAGAGTGGTAGATTTGGTGTATTTGCAGGATGCTCCACTGCTGAGAAGTGCATTTCAAAGTTTTCAAAGATCCGATGACTTAATTCTCAAATACAGTTAATGGATCTTATTCTTACTGCAGGAAACAAGCACACATATAGCCAAAACCACAACAATGCCCTCTACAATCTTGTCAGTAAACTGGTGACAGGAGAGAAGCTATAGATATGTACGTGGGTACTTTGTGAGAGAAAGAAGGTGATTTTTTCTGATATATATACCTGATCCTTTTCTTTGCCTTAGCTATGGAACTTTTAAGGCAAATGAGTAAAGAAAATAGTAGGATGTATAGTAATAAGTGAAATGAAGTATAAAATTGCTCAGCATGTTGGCTATAAAAGCTTTAATGCTAATCTTATTATTTCTCTGCTCTATTTGTTTGCTGCTTTATTTTTATTTTTTAACTTTGAGATTTATTTAGCTCATTACCTGAATTCAGAGTGGCTTTTGCTAAATTGAAGATATTAGAGTTTTACCAGCAAAAACAGAGAGTTTTCTTGGGTCTTTCTGTATCTTCAGAGGGCTGAGAATTTCAGCCAATACTTAGAAAATTGCTGTTGAATTTTCTATCCTAATTGCTTAATTAATCGTAGCTTGCTTTATAATTAAATATTTAGGCCCTGATTATCCCTCAGCCTAAAAGCATAAATCTCTGACCATTTGCCTCTTGTTTTCAGGCAGGGGTCTGCTCTCACTTTTGCTGGGGAGGAGCACAGCATGAAGGAATTTATGCCATTTCTTCTGAAGCTGTACAATGTCCTCATCCTTTAAGAGGTACAGTAGCCAGCTCTGAAGGCTTTATCCAGGGGCATATTTCTGATGCATATGTCTAGCTTGGTCTGGGTTAATGTGTAGAAGGAACTCAAAGAGGCCTTAGCAGACAGGAGAAACCTGATCTTAGATGTTTGGTGATACTCAGTTTTTCTTGGGTGGTACTTCTTGAGACCAGTGACAGAGATCTGTGATAAGAATGCTCACAAGCTGGAGAGTGGCACAGACTACTGATAACCTTTAGTGATAACCTTAAAAAAGGAAAAGAATTGAAACCAAGCCAGAGAATGCTCTTCTTCAATGCACCTAAACTCATTCCAGCTGAAAACAAAAGATACTTGGCAGCTTTCAGTCACAGCATGGATGAACATTCATATAATAATAAGTCCACTCTAATTTTATTATAAATTTGCAAAGCCTTCACCCATAAGGCTGTAATGGTAATTAAACATCTGACCCATCAAAAATTAAAATGAAAATAGACCACAGTGACCATATTTTATGGTTAACTGGTTTGTTAAATTCAACTAGAAGGATTTTTTATTTCTATTTTATCTTTCCTAGTCACATTGAAGATTTTTTCTTCCTAAGGAGGTAAAGACTTGATAGTTTTTATTCAAAAAACACCCTGGCTTTTTGAGTTTTAAGCCTTTCTATCTTTACTGGCATGTTCATTAGAGGATAAAATCTAGGCAGATCCACCTCAAACCTGTGGCAGACTTGGGGTCCTGTCACAAGTGTATTTATATTATCAGTTATCATTCAGCTGTACTCTTGCACAAATGCACATACAGGCAGACAAAAAGAAATGCACAGTAGAGAGCAAGTTTATGAATTGGATTTACAGCCAAAATGGCCCATGACAATTTTCACTAATCATAACATTACTGAATATCATGTACTATCACATTTTACTCCAAAATTATGTAGGATAGCTTCTTGTAATGTATATTTAATGGAATTACTAAAAGAAGAAAATATTGCCTCGAAACAGAAGTAATGAAGTTCACTTTGAGAAGCCAGTTAGATTTTTTTTTCTACTTTAAATTTTAAGGAGTTGATAGTAACCAGAAAAAAAGAATACTATTTTCATATTGCTATTATTATCTCCAAAATGATTAAATTGCTGCTGAATAGAGTGAAAGATACAAGTGCTGAACTTGATTATTTTGAAGTAGACTTTTATACAGTGGTAAAACTACAATTCATACAACAATTAACGGGGCAATCATTCTCTGCAAGGTCAAGCAAGGCTCTGTTTTAATATTTGTATAGAGAATAATGTTACTAGATGGGAAGTGCATATTCCCTGAAGAATAGTTACAGGGATCAGTTATCCAGGTCTGAGTCAGCAATTCTTACAAATTCTTACTTTTTCTATTTCTTTACTTTTGAAGTTTCAGGTGAAACATAAAGAAAAAAAAAAGATGATGCTGAAACACCAAAATATTGTACCCTAAAAAAATGCAAATTACTGCTGGAAGAGAGTAGTTCTCCCTGAACTTGATAGACTTGAGCTGTGTGCACTAGTAGTACTTGTTACATTCACAAGTAATTATTGCCGTTTCAAATCATTTTTAAAGTTCAGGACCAAGAGACGAATTTGCATATCATAAATCTCACATAGAGTTGAATGTGCTTTACTTCAACAAAACATTAAATAAAACACACAATGATTCTAAAAAATGAAGATCATGCTATATTTAATTATTCTGATTCAAACACAAGTAAGAGAAGCTACAAGGCTTAATAGTTTTCACAAATTCTTAATTAATTTACCATTTAAGTTGGAAGTTGAGACTATGTAAATATGAACTGAAACATTGTGCTATATTTCTTTTTACTTCTTTTGCAAGCTTAAAGACTCAGTGAAAATTATAAAAGATTCTATATGAATTAGAAGGTAATTTGAGTATGCAGTATCTTGATTTTAGGTATTTTATTTTATTATAGTATAATATTTTTATATTACATTTATATATAGAACCTCTATTATATGGTGAAATAATATATAAAACACACTTTTTTGGTGAGTGATACAAGAATTTGTAAATATATGTTAGCTAATAAAATACAGGGATGCTGAATGTTTTAATGGAAAAAAATATTTCAGAAATAAGAAAAGTATATGTCAGTTTTGCCAAAAATGTTGGTAGGTGTTGAATTCTACTATTTATCTATAAATGAAAATAATTTTGAATTAATATATTTGTAACTGCATAAAGATTTCATCACAGAATAAAATATGCAGACAAGAACATTTTTAAGGACATTTAACATTTGAAGGAGAAAGTTGTTTGGTTTTTATCTTCTCTCTCTTTCTGTCCCCCTTTTTTTGTCTCCCTTTCGGTTGAATTAAGGAGAGATATGACTTCTCTTTTCATGGTGACTTCCTTGGAAAGTATAATTACTCACCAGCGTACACCTAAAGTACATGACTGTCTAAGTGAAGGGCTTTCTATCACAGTGTTCCTTCCTTGAACAGCGACTACCATATGGTATTATTGATTTGCTCGCTATATGATGATTCAGAAGTTAGACAGCTCAGAGTATAGCTGTTTTAGAACCTCTATGTCAAATAAACTCAAAGGTGATTCAGTAGATGACAAACTTCAGGCATTTTCTGCCCTCTAGTGAAATTATGGTTAACTTTTTTTTTGTATTTATTTCATTTGTACATAAATTATTACTTCTTGACCCCAAAACAAATACAAATCAAGAAAAAAAAGGAATAATTTTACAATTATTAGATGTAATGTAAAGCCTCCTTCCAAAAGATATTTGTCAAAAATAACTTTAGCACAGATACAAACTTATATTTAAACTTGTATTAAAGCTTGTTTTCCAAACTTCAGGCAAATTTAAATGATCTACCATCCAAAAATATAGCCTCAAGCCTAAATTTCTTGATATAACTCTGTTTTCAGTAACAGCTGCTGTCTTCAGATAGAAGCCAAATGTTAACAGAATTTCAGCATGAACTGTCATATAGCTTTTGTATTTTCATATAAAAGGTGTCCCAGATAGAGCTACTACTTGAAATGGAGAGTGGTGTGTCCATCAGCATACTCGCCTAGGAAAGGAGAGAACCAAAAAGTCAGTGTGAATTGAATCTTCCTGATTCAGGAAAGACACTTGTTTAACACTGCTAGGGTAAATTTTTTGCAGGCTGTCACCTAGACTTTGCAGGACTGGGGCTGAATCAGGCACAGCTGCCATCTGCATTATTATGCTCACTGCTTTGAGTTATATCACGCAACTGGAACAAGGCCAATGCAGGAGTCTCTGCCGGCAGCTAGGTACAGGCCTCGCGGTTGCCGTATGCTGCTTCTGGATGTCTCTTGCTTTAGGAGTCCATATACCAGATTTACTTTCTTGGCAGGCTGGCCAGCAGTATCTGGTATAGAAGTGCCTTAAAAGGGTAGAGAAGCTATTATCTAAAACTGTGATTAAAGGAGCTGCATACATTCAGGCAATAAAGGAGGGAGTTATAGCTAAAGAAGTCTAAAGGCTCTTTAAACTTCTGCTAAGTCCTCATCTGGTCTCAAATCCCTGTTCCAGATCATGCAAAACAGAGACTTCAGTCGGTGTCTTCCGTAAGCCAGCTGAGAACTCTAACTCACGTGCTATTAGCTGTTCATGACATTGCTTTTCAAGGTCCCTTATTCATTCTGATATAGTGCAAAACCAAAAGTTGTAACTTGGTCATTTTCTTTTCAAAAATACAATTCTTGTTTTCAAGCCAATCCTTATTAAAATGGCAATATAGAAGTTAAGAAGAAGTGAAGGCCAAATATTTAAGACTTCAGGTTTGGAATGCTTGTTCCTGTCCTTCAAAGCTTCTCAGCACCAACTGATTATTACAGCCTTTATTTTTGCAATAGCATTTACTGTGATTGGGCCATGCGATTATAATTATCCCGAAAGAGATAGGAAAATACATAAAGCTGATAAATCTCTATAAGACTTTACAGAGCAAACAGCTGAGATCCATAAAACTTCAATTCAAAAAGGTCAGAGAGACAGACAGAGCAATTCAGAGCCACACAAATCACCAGTCCTTCCCACAGTGCTCCATGTCCTAGGAGCAAGTGATTACTATAAATCTTAGCTTTCTCTTACCGTGATAAACAACAATATACTATTCACCTCCTTTCACTAATATTGCAGTGGGGCCAATTTCAGCTCCCAGGGAAATGGTAAAAGTGTAGTGAGGACTGATGAATGGGAAGGATGGCACCTTCTCATGCCATTGCGGTGGCATACACAGCAGGTCAATGGATGTATGGGTGCAAAAGGACAAAGGAGAAAAAGTAGCTGTAATACAGATCTCAGGAGTGAGCTCCAGGCTTCAGAGGACAGAAACAAGAAGCAAGACTAAATTATTCTAGAGTGAAATGCTGTCTTAACAGCAGACTGAATATTGCTAACCTGTGGGGATGTATCAGTTTTGTATTCAATCTGAAGATTAACAAACTGAAGATTTAAGAAACAGCGTGCATTTATTTCAAATAATAAACTGTGATCATTGCATTCAGATAAAGAACCAATGCGTATGGGAGCACCTTTTGATCCAGTGTTGGAGAAGCCAAGAACTACGCAACTCAACTTCACTGCTTAGCAAAGTCTGTAAACTTGAAGTAGGAACAGGAGAGAGTGAAACTGAGCTGTAGTGTCTCCCTTTCAGAGATCCTGTTTTCATCTGTTTTCTAGTCCTTTGCATTCTAACCTAAGGACTTAATCCTTACTTTCTCATCTCAGATCTTTCCTTCATAGCCTATCCTAGAATACATTTCCTGACTCAAAGAAATACTTCAAAGAAATTAAAATTTCCATTGTCAGTTTTGATACTGTCTATTGCCCCTGACTCTGAAAACTTCAGGCCAAAGCTAATTAGGACTAGGTTAACTCTTACTTACTCTCTCAGCAAGAAAATACATATTGAATCACATGAAATTTTTTTTAAGAGAACCAAAATCCTTAATTCTGACTTTTATGTTGATAAGCTTTTATCTTATGTTGAAGAGCTTTTCAAGTCTCAGTTTTGCTTCCTTCTGCATCCCATCTAAACATATGTTGCACATAGCTGTCTCAAATGTGACACAAAAACTCATATCAAATAAATACTATTTATATATTTAATAAGTAAGCACAAAATATTTGCTATTTATAATTTTACACAGTATAAAACACCAGGATTTAGAGTTATATAGAGGATGCACACACAGACCTTTTTTCAAGCTTTGGAGTTCACACCTGAGTTGAGCATGTTTGTAAATGGTCCAACATTATCCTATAGCAACATCGAATCCTGCCATTTGACAAAAAACAGATAAAACTGTTTGTCTCTCTTGCTTTGATATAGAATACACAGAAATAAGCAAAGATAGGATCTTTTCATGTATGAAATTTGATTGTGGGCTATTTGGTTTCAGGTTAGTCAAGCTGTCCTATACCATGTAATTTTACTTTTTTTTTTTTTTTTTTGTAGAAAACCTTAAAAAACCTTTTCCTTCACAACCTCTCAAAGTTTTGTAAGCTATCATTACAGATTTATATTCAAAATTAAAATCCACTTATTCTGTCTGATGACAGCATCTGTGTGACACTGCTTTAAGGATGATTGCCCAGAAGACAGTTCATTGTGGTACTGCAGCTTCTTCCAAAGAAAGACAAGCAGTTTCCACAGTGCAGGATATTGGGATATGCTGCTCGCATTGAGGGCAGTGGCCAAGGTGAGAAAGAGGGGTCGCAAAATGTGCTTTCAGTCCCTGCAGCAGTTCCAGCTGAATTATCAGCTTAGATGATAAATTCAAAATGGCAGACTTCATATAGTAAAGTTTTATGTCACTTGTGATACAGATTACTCAGATTTAAAGTGACAATACAAGATTCAGGAGATAATAAAACTGACAAAATGCATTACTGAAGCACACCAAAAGCACCTACTTTAGTGACTTATTTCTCTCCTATGAAATCAATGGGCAAACTCCCACTGAATTAAAGAGCAGAAAGAGCCCTTAATGCTTCGAGTTAAATGTTACTTAGGATGGAGAAATAGAGTGATAAAGTGCCTTTCACACTTCTTATTTCCCCACAACCAAATTCTGTATCACTCCATTCATCATACCAGAAAAACAGCTTAGAGAAATGACTATTATGATCAGAGCTGAAAAAAAGTGCAGTTTTAAGTAGTCTGCTAAATCTCTACTTTCTGAGGAAAAAAAAAAAAAAAAGATTTAGTTGTTATGCACAACTCAAATGGCTCTGGAAATTGGAGAAGTTGTTCAAAATATTTCTGGACCATTACTGTAAAAAGGCTGCCTGCCTTTGTTAAATGAGCTTTTGCTCTTATTTTTACTGAACAAGTCAAATAATTAAATTCATATTTCCATCAAAAAATAGCCACCCTCAGCACATTTCTTCCATTTCTTCTGGCTGTTTCAGGAATAGAAAAAAAAGAAAGAAAAAATTAAAAAAAAACAAAACCAAAAAACCTATCTCTTCCCTTTTCTGTTCTATATTTAACCTTTCTATTTCCCAAGTGAGGTATTATTCTGATGGGGAAAACAAGTTCTGTGAAAACAGTGGTGAGACTGTTTGACATTTTTCCCCACTATGATCATACAGAGACTTCAGCAATTTATCATTATTTTCTTCTTAAATTAGAAAAGAAAGTTAAAAAATGTAAATCAGCAATTAGTTAATTTAAAATCTATTTGTATTTTTTTTTCTGTAGGAAGATTTCAAGAAGACAAAAGTATTTAATGATCTAAACCGTTGAAGATTATCTTAAATGTAGTTAGTGTTCAAGTTAAGAAACTGGCATTTGTTATGAAGTTCAGAGAAAGGACATAAATCTTTGCTGACTTAATCTAAACCTTTACACATCACTGACATTTGCAGATGTTTTTTCTTAAACTTCAGTGACACTTCAGTCACATTTTCACACACCAAACTCCTAATGCATTATCATTCTACTAAGCTTTATTTGTTTTGCAGTTGAATAGTACAAGAGAGAAGTATAATTGGAAAAATGAAAAAGGGGAAATGTTGTTAAATAAAGGATTGGGTAAGAGTGTAGTTATCTGCCTGGACGTGTTTGTCAGCTATGAACTAACCAAATATTTAGGAATAGTAACAGTTCAGCAGTTTCTTTCTTTCAATGACTTCATGCATTGGAATCCAGGTGGGCCCTTTTTTCTCCCAAAGAAGTCTCCTCTTCATTACTTTTGGTGGTGACTCAGGATCTTCTCCTTGACACTAAGAAGTTCCTTGCTCCCCTCAGAAGTCTCCAAGTCTGTGGCAAATTCCCTGCTTCTCACCAGCTTGTTCTACCGTTTAGTATAAAACTTCTCCCAGTTGAGCATGATTACCTTAGGGAGGTACAACTTCCCCCGACCATGACTCAATACATGGCAGTGAGGATAAAGCATCCACGCAGCCTTCTTCCCTGACCACCTGCTCTCTTCTAACAAACTATGCAATATGCATACATGCAACTGTGTGTAAACATAATTGTATATATGCATTGTATAACAGATACTAAATCAGTTTTACCACCCATCCTCCAAAATAATACCTTAGCCTTCAGGAAAGTAGCTAAAGAAAAAAGAAATGTTGAGACCTAAAAGATAAGAATCACTTTGGCTTTTTGGCTGCGCTCTTTAGTATGATTTTTCAAGCCTTCTTCAAGCTTCTTTCTAGTGCTATAAGGGCTAGAAATATACTTAAATGAAAGTTAAGTTTCTAAACATGGGACTCCAAAATCTAGACTTATAGAAAACCACCAAATTTTATAAGGCTGCTGGAAAACAAAAAAAAATATATCATTAATGTTAGCAACACATATGTTGGTAGTGCAAAGTACTGTGGAGACACTAGAGCTACTTGTAAATTTCTGGAAAAAAAGGTTTAAATTAGCCTATCCAGAGATCCATATGCTGTCATATCTGACAATATTGCTCTTGGTGGCAAATCTAGCGAGCTAAACCGTTAGACTGGATATCTCTTTACTTCATTATTGTGATTGCATTGGAGATCCTATTTGCTCTTCCAACACTAGTTAAGACTCTTGAGATAGAGCCACCGATTATATCACCTTCATATCCCTAAAAAGAGCAGTCTGATGTCCTGCAGTGGCTTGAGTTTAAAAAAAATTCTTTTTGAGGTTTCGGTTTTGTAGGGCTGATGGAGGGCATGGGCATAATAGTTATTTGGATGAATTGCCCTTACAGGTGTGACTTCTGGTTCTGCGTTGTTCAGTCCACCTCAGCTGCCTGCGTACAGAGCCAGACAGACCTTAGCTTTCACTTGCATGTATATATGTCCATTTATTGTCTATTATATATATATTCTTTTAGTATGACAGTGTTACTTAAGGCCAATTACTATTGGCATAGGTAACAGTTAGTTTCCAGAGTGTTTCTGGAGGGCCAGAGAAGACAGAGAGGATTCTTCTTACATTCAGCTCTTATTTCAGGCTCTTCAAATTACAGCCCATGAGGGATTAGCCCAGATCTCTGTTAGATGACTATTTTCTGTGTACTGAAAGCTAGACCAGGAGACTGGTCACTTCAATAGGCATCTTGAGCAGCTCCCAGATGATCACACAGGAGGGAATCTAGTTTTACTTTCCTGTTCCTTGAAATCTCACTGTTAGCTTTTTCAAAGTCAAACAATCCTCTCCTTTCCCCAAACCACTTTGGTGGTTCTGGGCCAGGCAATAGGTGAGGACATTTAGCCCCTGGGACGAATAGGAGGGAAATGAGGGGATGTGACCACTGAACATACCTTTATGCCTCACTTCTGGAGTTTGAGGAGGACAGCAGAGATTGCTCCTCCTTGCAGGAGTACTTCAGTTCACTACAGATGATCTTACAGGGAAAAAAAAAATATTTACAACTCTATGTGCTCTGCAGGCACAGTTAAATCTTAGAAAAACAACAGGAAAAGATTGACATATGAAAGATCTGAATCTGAGTCTACCTGGTGACCACAGAGTATCATTTTTTTCTTACACTGCCACTGTATATAGGGCATGCTAGCAAGAAATGCCATGTTTCAAGGGGGACTCTTTATCTTATAAGACAGTGCGGGTGGATCACACTGTATTCAGTAAATACCAGGTGGGCATGAGGCTGAAAGTGCAGGAATGTGCTGCCAAGATTCCTGTCCAGAGAGATTTGAAGTGTGAGGTAGAAAACATGAGGCATTCCTCTGCAGCAACTTTAAAAAGTGTTTTAATGGACTATTCACGTAAACGCTCCATAATGTGGACAAGGACTGTAAATATGCTTAACTCAAGAATTCACAACAGAATAAACTACCTCTCTGAGTATTTTATATCTGTCAGATCTCATGAGCTTCATTTCTTATGGTCTGTAGCACAACCTGGACAAAAGAATCTCAAGTCATTTTTCCTCCTATGGCCAATAAGCCTTTAAAAAAATAAGCTGAAATTCACTATTTAATTATTGCCATACAGAAGCATGTAAATTCAAGCTCCCCAAGGGTACATTTAGTCTCCCCCAAATGTGACAAGTACCATGGAAACAGCAGATTTAATGAACTTGAGCCTGTTTTTACTTAAATACAGAGCTTTAATCCAAAACATTTCCTTCATCTCATCCCTAGCTTTCTCTTTCTCTCACATTCTGTCACTGCTCTATTTTGTTTCCTCTCCAGAGGACATTTAACTCTCATCAGAGCATCGTTAATTAGTGTTTGTTTGTGGCATCAGCTGTCACTCATTTTGAGGTTCTGAGCTCTTGATAAAAGCTTTTTTCTCTGCCCCTTTTGTAGCCCTACCTTTAAATCCTTGAAGTGCCATCTGTTGCTTGTCTATCCTTAAGGGAATAAAGCAGTTGCAAAAATAAGGTTACTCTCTTTCCCTGATGTGTTTTTTAAGAATATATTCTCAGCTCTTCCTTAAATACTGAAGCCTGTTGCTGCCAAGGTACGATTTCTTTGGAAAACAGATACTGATAGTTCTGCTGCAGAAGAAATATGTTCTTCTGTGGCTGGGAAGCAGGGGTGAGTATCAGGGGCACTCATGACATGAGTATCAATGTAAAACAACAGGAAAAGCATCAGCCTGACTTATTCCCTAGATAATATGGGCTGAGGCAGACCACGAATAAGCTGAAAGTCCTCTTTTTACAGAGAAATTATAGGTGCTATTTTGTATTTACATTTTTTATATTTTTTCTGTGTTTCTAAAAGAAAGTTAATTTCCTTTAGAAATAATAAATATTTGAACAACAGTCTTATTTTAGACTGCAGCTACCTTGTCCCTTATGAACTGAAGATCATGAGACAAACAGCTTTTTTCCCATCATTGCAAAAGATGCAACTTTGATCAGATGTGGTAAGATCATGTTTTATAGCCTGAATTACAGTGATCCTAGTCTGATTGCACCTCATCTTCTAAAAAAATTTCAGTAGATTGGATGTCACACCAGAAGTAACTGGAGAGAGCATAAGTTTAAGCACTAGGAACAATTTTATGTATAAATAAATAAATATAAAATTCCAGGCTCTTCTGTCTCAATTGTTAGATATAATGAACTCAAGTTGTGACTGTTGGCATTAACTACGAACCTAAATTGAAGACATAATTTAAAAACAGCTTTTTCAAAATATGCAATGGATACGCAACATGTTGTCAGTGGACACTGAGTTTGTAACAGAGGGCAAGGCACAGCTGCCAAACTGGAACATATCCTAATGAGCTGAGACTGGCATGTATTTTGCCACCTGATCTTTTGGCCACGCAAACACATTTTGTTTTAAAGTGTGTTTTGGATCATAGATGATGTCTTTCTCCATAGTTTTGCTAAGCTGTGGAATTTCATTTCAAGAGAATAATGCACCAAAGAGGATCAGCTGTTGAACAAAATGTTATGATTGCTTTGAAGGAAAACAAATTTAATGGTGACATCTGTTCTCACATCAGATCTGAAATGCTGTATTAATTATTCCTTGCCAGTGCAAATAGATTATTCATGATTATCTTCAGCATATCGTACAGTGCAGCTTCTTCTGAATTTGTGATACAATGAATGCAAAGCATAAAATGATACAGAGTAAGCTGTAATTCTTTGACTGAAAATGATTCTTGATTTTTTTATAAATTTAGGAGTTACCTATTAATAACTTGTTACATCTCATGACCCTTTCGATCATTGGTGTCTGAAAATGTTTTATAGAACTTATGGGGAAAATTTTAGTAGGCGTTTCAAAGCTTTTAAATTTTTTAAACATCAAATTTTAGGGCTCCACAATTGCTAAAATAGAAAGACAAAATAATTTTTATAAGGTTATTATATAGCAGTTAAATCCATTTATTTCAAATTATATTTTAGAGATAAGAAAATAAATTAATATTTTAAACTTACAGAATGGTCTGGGTCTTGTGTCTTTCTCGGTGTATCCTTTTGACTGTGATTTTGAGAAATAAAATGGCTAGACTGGTGGATTTGTTTTTTGCTTTAATTGCTGGAATAGGTTTTAGAACCTGATAACTAGTACAATAACATAAAATAAAATGCAGAAATTGACAGA